>NC_134704.1:133071124-133241124 GCF_043290135.1 Rhipicephalus microplus
CTTTCTCGCTTGTTGTTACTACAGAACTAGGGCGCTTCCTTCACTGTTACGTATATATATATATATATATATATATATATATATATATATATATATATATATATATATATATATATATATATATATATATAAACACCCTCTTTTGTGCCCTGATCTTGCAGGCGTCATCGCACTAATCGAGAAAGGATGAACGATATTAGAAGTGGGGCAGCTTACTCTCGCCAAAAGTAACAGGAGTGGTTGTTGCCAGAGTGAATAGAGTCAGGACATCCGATTATTTGTGCATCCACAGAGACGCCTTGAGCTGAGGCGCCACTAAACAAGCTCAAATTTTTTCGTAAGGAACCTGGAGCACCGAAAAGGTGGCATCCAGCACAGTTCAAACGGCGAAGCGCCTCAACTTGGCTTTCAAGAAGATGTTAAAGGTGTTCTGTTATTTTCACGCTGGCCTCGAGGGCAAGCAAGAACTATTGCCACACGATGGTCCCGAAGTCCGGATTGTACGGCGTCGAGAATCAAAACAATGTTGGCGAAAGGCATCTGTTTCGCACTCACCTCCAGGCTCATGAAGAGTGCTTCGACCATTTCCTACGTGCCAGAGAAACAGGCCAGTCAATGCAACTTTGATAGCATGATAGAGGACGTTGTAAGTGTCCAAGTGGTTTTTGATATCACGTTGGTCAAACTTCGTGTTGAAGACACCGTGAGACCAAAACACAATGCTTGAAAAAGTGATTACACTCTGCAAGACAGGATGTCTTTGGTGGCAGGAAGGAAATAAGAACTAGAAAGAAGGCAGGGAGGTTAACCTGGCAAGTTGGCTCCCCTACGCTGAGGGATTGGGAAGGGAGAGCATAAAATGGAAGATAGAGGAGAAAGAAAGAGAAGATACAAGAAAATAGCCAGTAAATGGGATGACGCGTAAGCAGCGGTGGCACTATACAAAAGTCAAAGGCGTTCACATAGGCCTGTAGTTTTCAGAAAGTGCAAGAGAAACTTGGCTGCTTTGTCAGCACACAAATGATGACGACGTCGACAGTGCTCCAGCAGCATCTGCACTGAGAGTGGCGGATTTTCAAATCGTCGCAACTCGTCGGAACGTTTTCATCCCTCTGAGGCAAGTCGAAAGCAATGACATAGCGGATGATTGATGCCTTCTTACGTACCGCAGTCCTCGCATTCTGCACTGTCGATCACTCCAATAAAAGTTGTAAATGCCTAACCTAACTGAAGCCGACAAGGAAGCGAAGCTTCGTCGATGAAGTCCGGATGGAGGTCGGACTCCCAGTTGCGTGTTTAATTGGAGGAGTCTCGCAGGTGTTATGCTAGGTTGTTCCACTCCATGAGACATAGTCTACGTGCCAGGGGATGAAGCTGGATTGCAGCGTCTGTCCTTAATAGAAGAATCGGAAAGGTGTGCTCTCCTTGGTGAGATCTGCGAGCCGCGTTGTCTGCGCTATCAGTGCCACAAAAACTCACGTGCGAGATTGTCAAGCATTATTACAACGTCAAAAAAGAGGCCACTAGTTAATTTTCAATGACTGCCTGTTCATTGTTGGAGGGAACTGGTGGAAGTCGTGAAGAAAGCAATGGTGATATGCCAAATAGAGTTAAGGGCCTTTTTTCTGTGGTCAGTGAAGCACATCTACGTATTATGGTATGTTCCAGAAAAGCAGTTGGAACCCACCGATATGCTGTCGAGGTCAGCAATTCCAAGGGATGTCATCGCCGTGAACAAACGGAAGATGTTGAGGTGGGCGCCATCTAATTACTATCGACAACTGTGGGTGAATAAAATGTGACACGCCTGGGAAGCGATGCATCGGCAGATTGTTATCTAAAAGATGCTCTAGGGTGCATATGGACATGGGTGACAGTGGTTGTCTGAGGATGCCTCAAACCTATCGCGCCGGTGGAGATAGTACAAAGCAAATTACAAGTTTTGTTTTTGTGTCAACGATGGGTTATGTCTCTTGGTGAGAAACGTTTTGCTGCACTATTGTTGTGATTATGCACTCTTGGTTTTTTTTTCAGTTTCGTCTATCTGCTCAGCGTATGTTCGACATGTTTGGTGGCATGAGTAAGACAGATGTTGTGCTCCTTATGTGTAAGTCAGCTATGGATGCTGCGACCGCCTTGGTGAGCCAAAACATTTTTTGCTATCCAAATACGCACTTGATCTCATGACATGAACACATCCACAAAACTTTACGTCATCCTTCGAAGTATGTATAAAAAATTCCACGGTGCTTACGCAGCTTGGAGACGCTGGCATGACTTTCGCTTAGCTTGAATGTAAGATTGATGGAGCCAGTCGTTTTGAGGTTTTTACCGAAGGTCGTAGAGCTATCGCTCTAAAAATGTCGCCGAGAACGACAAAGCGTATGCCATCGCATTTGCGATTGTGCCACTTTGACTGTACCGCTTTAACGTTATCTGCGACGTTATTGGGCGATAGTTCTGCTACCCTTCGTAAAGACGTAAAAAAACAACTGGTTCCCTCATTGTGAGATTTAAGCTAAACGAAGGTCACGCCAGCATCTCCGAGCCCTGTCCGTGCCGTAGACATTTGTTACATATGACTTATGAGATTGCGTGAACTTATTGCGGCTGAGTTCGCACTCACGTGAAAAGCTATCAGCGCGGAAGGAAAAGTGTGCTCACATGCGTGTATTTCAAAGACGGGTTGCGAAATCTTGCGCAGTACTTAGACGGCTTTTTGAAGACCAAAACGGAAAGTGTCAGTTGCCTTACACGTGTAGTCGGTGAGAACGATTCTAGCCCTTAGACATGTCGGAAGTACGACCATTGCTGTCTGAAAAATTGTTCTAGGACATGTTCTTCAAATTAGCTTTACATCCCTATAACCTGCTGCAGAAATATTAGAGTTTGTATAGTTTATGCAGTTTGGCAAGAACATCGAATCGCAAATGTTATTTTGATTCAGGATTTGCCCAACACCATATCTTAGTGTTATGGGGACCTCCTTTTTGCATTAAGGCAATTTGTAACGGGAACTCGTTTAAACATTGGCAAAAAACGATTAACGAGCTTGCGTTCCTGCCTTACAGTGAGGTGTACACCACTGTAGTAGGGCTGAATACTAAAGCCCTTGAAGAAGAAAAAAGAACTGTCAACAGTTTAGAAATTTGTTGCCCACATCATAAACTGCTGGGAGGAATGGAATGGCAATATATTTAATTACTCTTTCTGTTACAGTTTGATGACTTTGTGACAATGTATGCGGTAAGTAATTCTTGTTTTTTTTTCAGAGAAGCTGTCTATGCTTTTTGTCTCGCCGCATGGCTTAAACGGCAGCTGGGCGGATACTCGCGACAGAAAGGGGGTATGCGCCAAGCCGCTCATGCAAGGGTATCGTATAGTATAAAGAAGGGTTACGATATATATATATATATATATATATATATATATATATATATATATATATATATATATAAGCGCAAACAAAGACGAAACATCTAGACAGGACACACAAACGCAGCGCTGTGTCCCTTCGAGATGTTCTGTTTTCGTTTGTGCTGATAAATCTGTCGTAATAATGAACCGACTCGCCCAAACAGCAGTCAGATCGACGGGGTAGGAAAGACAAGGTAGGGTAGCGGGGTGAGTTGTCAGGGTGAGTTCGAAGGAAAGGAGAAGAAGAGAGGGCACAGCATGGCATAGCCGTGTATAGTATAGCGTATACTCTACATAGGTCTAAGTGCCAAGCAGCTTCTAGCAGAACATAGCTATGCTTAGTGTGGTATAGCAGGGGGGGGGGAGGAGAAGGAGAGCGAAGGATGAAAAGGAGTAAGAGATGGGTGGAAAAAAAGAAAGAGGGTAAAGGGTGAAGCATAGCATAGGCTCTTATAGTATAGTTTGTCAACGGTGTATAAAAGAGAAGGGATGTTGAAGTGCTTCAACGTAAGGGTGCGGAAGAGGAAATGATTTAAAAAGTTTCTATGAGACAGGGCGTAGATGCTTTTTTCTGTTCCTCGGGAGCTTGCTTCGTTGTTGCTCGTGGTGGCACTATAGAACGCTGGTATGTTCTATTCAGCGTCAAAACAGGTAAATTATCTACGCGACGCGTGGGATGTGTGTGACTGGCCTGACCTGTGAAAAAGTTTGTGCTGATTGAACTGACCGATGTTTACATGATATGCTGAGTGATAAGCAAAACTTTTTATACACCTCAAACGGAGCTAATCTGCACCTCTATTGTCCGAACTATGCGTGTACTCTCCTATTGTATGATATTGGGATCCTAGGTAAGGACTGGGCAAGGTGTAGCGAGTGAGTGAAGGGAATTCATAAGGTCCAATACAGGCGCGATTGAAATCAACGTCACCTGGATAGGCGCCCTCGGGGAGCATCAAGTTGGACTTGACGGCTCTCGCGCAGGCACTCTGGATGGCCAACATGTGAAACGCCTGATGCCGGTAGTTAACCAGCTATTTCAGTTTTTCTTCAGTGAAAAGGGGACCCATAGATAGATCGATAGATATGTGGGGTTTAGTGTCCCAAAACTACCATAAGATGATGAGAGACGCTATAGTGCGGGGCTCCGGAAATTTCGACCACCTGGGGTTCTTTAACTTGAACCCATTCCTGAGCACACGAGTATACAGTATTTTCACCTCCACCGAAAATGCAGTCGCCACAGCCGGGATTCAATCCAGTGAGCTGCGGTCCAGCAGCTCGCTGGACCTTAGCCACTAGGCCACCGCGCCGGGGCGAAAAGAGGACCGGCAGATGTGCCGTGTCACAGGACATGTTTGCAGTTCGCATAACCACCACGCACCCTTGGTAGCAAGCAGTGCGAAAAACAACACGGACACACATGAAGAAATGCCGGGAAACAGCCGTGAAAGAAATCTTTTACTTTGCCATAGCATGAGGAACGGGTCATTAGGGCGCTATGGTTGTTGAGCGAGATAGGGCGGGCACATTTCCTTGCGCATGCCCCCTACGTCTGGGGGTGTGAATAAAAGCGCTTGTTCTTGTATTTTTTCCTGTGTGTCCTGTAGGCCGCGGGCAAATCCCTGCTGCGGCTGCATTTCTGATGAAGGCAAAATTGTTGTAGGCCCTTGTGCTCAGATTTGGGTGCACGTTAAAGAACTCCAGGTGGTCGAAATTTCTGGAGCCCTCCACAATGGCATCTCTCATAATCATGTGGTAATTTTGGGACGTTAAACCCCACATATCAATCAATTCTTGTGTGTCCTTGTTTTTTCGCACTGCTTGATATGGAACCACATTAACTAGCCCAGCTATCGACACTTTTCTAACTACCACACAGTTGGAGGCAGTTTATGCTTGGAGACCATTTGAGGTACGTTGTGTGCAGTGTCACTGAGTTCGGGAAAGTTTTTGGTTGTAATCTGAGAGTGACAGCCTGAGATCTGCGATGCGAGGAGTGGTGCAGAGGCAGCAGTGTTCTGGGGACATAGTGATACTTGCCTGTCTCGTTGTACAACACAAAGGCTCGTATCACTGTCAATTTTCTAAGCATACTGCATCATTATGCACTGCAAGAATTGTGTCAGAACTACGTTAACTTCTTCAATACAGAAGAAATGTGGGTTTCAATAACTTCCCTTCAATGTTAGAAACTCGTTTTTCAACTGGCCCGCATTTCGCTTTGTTGTTTGGGCCGCGCACGCGCCCCTAAATTTCCTGAATATGGTGCTTGCTAACAAAGTACACTTGATAGTCCAGTCACTGTGTGTTCCACTTCTTTTGTATACCTGTCATGTTCTTGACTGGCTTATTCTGCCTTCCTTATGTACGAACCGACCCCGACTTCTGCTTCGCTGCCGTGCAGATTACGTCTACATGGGGCACGCTGTAATACAGGCACCTGGGGCTCACTGTCACTTGGTTCGCTCAAGGAGCGTTGGGCTCACTACCCAATCAAGTTACAATGACGAAGGCTGAACGTAATCAGAGGGATCACTGGTGCTACCGAAAATACACAAATGCTGTGTAGAAAAAAACGTAGTGAGTTGAAAACTCGTTGGGTTGAGCCACTTCGATTAGTGGCGATTCGCATATTTAAAGTTATGTAAAGACTTACACAGCTGACCCAGAGAGGTTAAATCAGACTTGTTTCGCAGGCTGAATGTGTTTTAACAAAATCTTCAAAACTGTTTTAAGGTCTCGGTGGCTGTCTCTGTCTTCGCTGTCTGTATGAAGAGATTTCGCTAAGAAAAATTGGAGGACGTTTTAGATTTGCCTTCAAGTGTGAAACGCGGTAGTATAATCGAGCATCGTCCGCATCAATATCATACCTGCTAATCTGCTTTGGTTCTTAGTGCACGCCTAACCCACGGCATAAAAAACAACAGTGACTCTACGATAATTATTGGCCGTTTCATGAAAGTTAACTACAGCCACCTTTCTTGTGTATAAATAGTATTTTTAGAGAGCATCTCCCAAAGGGTCCCTGAAACAGTTTTTTCACATTATGTTTTTGATTAGACCACTACTGGAGCAAATAATGGGCTCTAGAGTTCAGTCTAAACACCCATTATTAACAGAGCTATGACTACCAAAAAATTACTCTCCTCCTCCACAACAGCTTTCATCCACAACTGCCCTCAACTCTTAATTCCAGTGCTCGGAGCTAATCTCCGTCTTCTTGGTGCCGGCGTCATGATGTGGCGTGAGACCACATACGCACCAATCCCGCCGTCGATCCCATACCGGCAGTTCGTGCTGTGTGTTCTACAGCTAATTATATCAGTTGGAAGCGATGACGTCAGTGGGGAAGAGCATGCCGTTTAGTGTGTGGGCGGCTGAAAACGCGTTTGGCCGAGTCGAAGCGATGTGCAGTGATCTGTAGTGATTCGCAGCTTCAAAGCGTTGTAATAAATTACGCAGTTTACGCAGAGAGCTCAAATTTGTCTCTTAATTACTCTCGAGACTTGGCGTACCGGCCCAATGTGCTTGTAAAAATCGTCAAAACAGTTTCAGTGTCCTTTTAAGCGACCATTCCTGATTTAAGAGGCAGCGCCGTTGGCTGGCGTCGGCGTAGCCGACATGAACGAGGATGAAAAAGAGGGGAAATACAGAGCCTGCGAACACCGCAAGCCATTGGCCTCTACCCTGACTTTCTTCCTTGATTCCGTGAGAGAGGGATATGCATTAAACATTTATAGACAGCTATACTTTAGCCACCATGCGCCGCCTCTTCTAGGAACCATGTGGGGGATTTTACGTGTCGAAACACGTGGTATAATCATGAGGCACGCCGAAGGTGAAGGCTTTGAAAATTTTGTGAAGCTGGTGTTCTTTATCGTGCACTGACATGGCACAGTACACGGGCCTCTAGCATCTCCACCGAAATGGTACCGCTCTGGCCAGGATCCCACCTGCGACCTTCAGGTAAGCAGTCGAGCCAGCACCGCAACTTGCTACTACATCACAGCGGGCACGCAGGCAAGCTTTGAAAGAGCTTCAAACTAATATTTTTAACAGAATTACTGTCTTTGTGACCTGCGCAGAAACGCGTAACATGAGTTCGACGCACTTAAGTCGTTCAAAATATTGTTTGCAGGACACTGAAGAAGAAAGGGAGCGTCTCAAGGGAGTATTAGTCCACTGCTACAGTTCCAGCTTATAACAAATTATCTGCAATATCGTGAAATAAATAATTCTAATCTTACTTTCTCAAGTCACGCCTCTTTCTGGCAAAGCGATGCTTGCACACCTAGTCACAGCTTCACAATATCTAGCCACCGCCGAGAAATATGCGTCCCATGAGTCACTCGTACTGTTCACTAATACCAGGGCATGACGACTCACGCGCTTTCATTCAACAGACTGTCGAGTTGATATTCAAAGAAGTACCAGTGCTGCAGTACTCGGTGGCGAAATATGTTTTGCCCTAGCGCCGCACTCACATTTGACCAAGTGATAGCTACAAACGCTATTTGTCCAAATAATGTGCGTGCAATATTTGTCCCGCTTGAATAAACGTTAAATTCATTTTATTTCGGTGTAAATGAGACATAGTGGTCCGAATACGTAGCACATAAGATGGGGTTTTGAAAAGTGTTTGCTGATGGTATTATTCTTAACTACTTCAGCAGATTCGTGAACGCGTTATCGGCGGCACAATGCACGGCTACACTTGACAGCTTGGCTTGGCTGCAACACCATTCTAACAGCCGAGCAGAGGTCGAGTGTCTGGCATAGTGAATTCACGGACCGGGGTTGGTGTTTCATTGATGTCCTAATGCATTTTGGTGCACAATAATTAGGTACACGGAACAGCATGTTGTTTTGAATCAGAAGTGTACACTGCACCGCACGCGTTCAACGCTTGAGTTATGTCTTGCACGGCCGCTGCCGACCTCCTAGCACTTCGCATTTCCAACTTCGTCTTTGCAATTCTAAGACAGGCAAGGATTCATGCGATATCATACGTGGCTTTATGTTTTGCGCAGGAATTTCATTTTGGCCGACAGTCCGCCTCGATCGAACAGTGGCTGGGAAGCTCGGCTGCTCATATACGTAGGTCCTGGATTCGATACCGGCCGTGGCGGTTACCTTTCGATGGGGGCGAAATGGTAGAGGCTCGTGTACTGAGTGATACAAATGTATGTTAAGTAACATAGGATGATCCAGATTTACGGAGCCCCCCACTATAGCGTCTCTCATAATCATGTCGTGATCTTTAGGCGTAAAAGCCTCGATAGTATGTGAGGGTCTTTCAGAGAGATTTGCCTTGCCACGTATACGACTCTATTTGATTCATTGATATGTGGGGTTAACGTACCAAAAACACCATATGATTATGAGAGACGCCGTAGTGGAGGGTTAGGGAAGCTTTGACCACCTGGCGTTCTTTAACGTGCACCCAAATCTGAGCACACGGGCCTACAACATTTCCGCCTCCATCGGAAATGAAGCCGCTGCAACGACTCTATTTGAATAGGCATGATAACTATATTGCTGGTTCAGAGTTTGTGTGCTCTAGGGGAGGACACTGACTCTTTAAGAAAATGTTAAATGATCGATCAATTGATTTATGGGTTTTAACGTACCAAAAGCACCATATAATTATGAGAAACGCTGTAGTGGAGGGCTCCGTAAATTTGGCCACCTGGGGTTCTGTAACACGCAACCAGATCTGAGTACATGGGCCTACAGCATTTTGCCTCCATCGAAAATGCATCCGCCGCAACCTGGATTAGACCCCGGGACCTGCGTGTCAGCAGTGGAGTACCTTAGCCCTTAGAGCACCACGGCGGAGCAAATGTGAAACGACTTTTGTCTGAATGATCCCATTAGCATCTTGAAGAAGTCTCATTACCATTGCCAGCAACAGTTATACGCACATCACAGGAAACAAAATGAAGAATTAAGTGACTTTACAACTACATTAGGTCGCTTAGTTTACTAATTAGGGCTTTAATTTTTACTGATTGCTCTTGCAAATGGTAAAATATTCATTTTAGGCAAGTCCAGTAAGACCTGCCGTGCTGCCTATCGGCTGGAAAACAAGAATAGATTAGTTTCAGTGTCAGTGTTAATAAAATATTAAAAATAAACTTTTTCGGTATAGGAACATATATAGGAAGGAGAAAAAAATGCTCCTTGATTTCCAATTAAGCAGTTTAGATTGCCCTCGTCTTTATGCTTGTGTGAGTGTAGCCAGCTAAAATGTGTGACTTAGACGTGCACAGTGCAAAATGCGGCAAACTACCCTCCAAATATCAGTATCATGTTTTAACATTTATTACTCATGTATATAGAAAAATAAAATGTTGGGATTGCTAGAGGCATTAGAAATATGACTCGCTTTGATATCGTTCCTGACCAGCGTGAGCAACTATGTAAAATTGCATTTGAAAAACAGGACTTGATATTCAATTAAAGAAATATGTCCTCTGTATGTACCACGACAAGCGTCGTGGCACATACAGAAAACAGCCCATAATATCAACCGCTCCCTCGGAATCCGTCCCCCAGTGTATTCACACGGACTGCACTCCACGGCAAAACGAGAGAGAGAGATAGAGGTCATGAGCCACCCCGCGAGTGCTTTGAAGACGACGCTGCTACGTAGCCTCCGCAGTCACCCCTGAGGAAGGAACCAAGCCGGTTCCGAAACGTCGGGTTTCTTCAAAACTTTTGGTTGGAGTCTAAATAATATCCCAGCATAACCACGGATTGAATGGTGATGTGTGGAGTGAAGCGTCCGTTTGTTTGTCCATGCGTCCATCGGTCCGTCCGTGCATCCGTCCGTTCGTGCTTCCGTCCGTCTTCCCTCTGTCCATCTGTTCGTTCATTTGTCTGTCTCCCTGTCTGTCTGTCTGTCTCCCTGTCTGCCTGTCTGTCTCTCTGTCTGTCTGTCTCCCTGTCTGTCTGTCTGTCTCTCTGTCTGTCTCCCTGTCTGTCTCCCTGTCTGTCTGTCTGTCTGTCTGTCTGTCTGTCTGTCTGTCTGTCTGGCACCGAGCACGAGCCGCCGCAGCCCTCTGCACCCGCCGCTCCTCTTCGGCTACACCCTACCAAAAGTTGATCGCAGGATTTCAAGCTGACCGGTTGTGCCACCCGCGATGTCCGACGCCAGCGTAGCTCTCACCAACTGCTTCGCCCTCTGCGACCTCCTGACGCCGTGAAGCCCTCGCCGTGTGGTGCGCCGTCCTCGGACTTGTTCGACCAGCTCCCAACTTTGCTATCTCCTTTTTTTTTCTGTCGCTTGCCTGTCTTACTTATTTATGTAACTGTCTTTCCCATATTCTTTTATATACCCCCTCCTCCCATCCCCTTCAAAGCGCTGAGCCGTGCTCCTGCAAGGGCTACAGAAGATAGGGCCGTCTTCTTTTTCCAAGCAACCACGAATGCCATGCCCTACCGACGCTCCGACAAGTATGGCTACGATCCAGGAGACTGAGAGAAGCACTTGTTCCCCGCATACCCAGGTACAGCACGGGCAGCAGCCAATCGGAGTGTAGCGGTACAGCGCCATCTAGAATATTCTCACTCAACTGCAGTTTGTATGTTCTTTTATGAAACAGCGCCATCTATTTTACTACTTGAAATACAGCTGGTACGTACGATGCGGGACAAGGTTATACTAACAAGAGCTTCGCTCCTAAAGCGCTATATTAGTAAGACTGGACTACGATGGTAAAACAGTTTACTCTGTATTAAGACAGGACTTGTACATAAACACATTCACAAATTAGATAATAGCGTGAGCCAGCCCTCAATTATACTATCTGATACAGAATTCAGCTAATTCTTTTTTTCGCTTTTTGCTGTGTGTTGTAGATGTCTTTTTTGCAAAAAAAATGATGCGCGTGAATTTTCGTATTGCTTTGCTCATGTACACTTGAGATAGTCTAGGTTATATATATATATATATATATATATATATATATATATATATATATATATATATATATATATATATATATATATATATATATATATAAATATATATTTATATTATAACATATAATATTATATTATATTAACATATAATATTATATTAACATATAATATTATATTATACATATAAATATATATATATTTATATGTATATATATATATATATATAAATTTATATATATACCGAAAAGTGGAGGACGGGCAAAACGAAAACTTTATTTTCTCTAAGTTTCAGCAGGGGACCGGCCTGATGAAGGTTGTTGCCCGGCTGAGACGTTGGAAAAATAAAGGTTTCGTTTTGCCCGTCCTCCCCTTTTTGGTAATTTTGGCTCTGGATCCAAGGACACCTTCTTTTTCACACACACACACACACACACACACACACACACACACACACACACACACACACACACACACACACACACACACACACTTATATATATATATATATATATATATATATATATATATATATATATATATATATATCTTATATATCTTGCCGTGGGCAGGATCCTGCCCACGGCAAGTTATCTTTTCACCCACTTTTGTTTCTTCTCATTTACATTACAATTGGCCGAATAACTTCTCCTATACCTTCCTTGGCATTATTGTCTGTTAGATCTCATTATTATTGTATATATATATATATATATATATATATATATATATATATATATATATATATATATATATATATATATATATATATATATTCTTACGGTGCAATGGATGCCTTTATTTACAGGAGATGATCTATGCGAGAGTCCAGGGATCTGACCGATCACCGCTCGTGCCAACCTCGTTCTCCTCTTCTTCCACGCGCATCCTCAGTATCGTAGCAATTCCCCCTTTGCAGACGATGCCCACCGGGCGAGTTAGGCTTCGTTGCGATGATGATAGCGTTTTAAACGGGCAACATGAACGACGTTGGTCTTGCTTGAGCGGCGGCCAGTTGACAACAGCTGAGATATCACGTACGTGACATCGCTTAGACGTTCCAAGACAACAAACGGACCGGTGTAGTTGGCCAGAAACTTTTGGCAGAGGCCGCGCTTGCGAAGCGGCGTCCAAAGCCACACCAAATCCCCTTTCTCAAACCATACGTGCCGGTGACTTCTGTCGTAACGGTTTTTGGAGCGTTTCTGTGAGACGAAAGTTCGAAGACAGGCGATGCGCCGGGCCTCTTCTGCGCGGCAAATGATTTCGGCGAGAGTAGGTTGATCAGTCTCGGAAAAAGGAAGAATAGTGTCAAGAGCTGTGCGAGGTTGGCGTGCGTAGAGCAGATAAAATGGACTGTATCTCGTTGTTTCGTGCTGTGCAGTGTTGTAGGCGAAAGTTATAAATGGCAAAATCGCGTCTCATGTTTTGTGTCCAGAATCAACATACATGGAAATCATGTTGACGAGAGACCTATTTGTTCGTTCCGTCAAACCATTAGCCTGCGGGTGATACGGGGTAGTGTGACGAAAATGGCACGAAGCAAGACGAAGGAGGTCTTCAACTACATCGGCAACAAATTGCCGCCCGCGATCACTGATGATGACACGGGGGGATCCATGGCGTAATATAACGTGTGACAGCATGAACTGTGAAACTTGAGTGGCCGTTGCCGCAGGAATCGCCGCAGTTTCGGCGTAACGTGTGAGGTGGTCAACGCCCACAATAATCCATCGGTTGCCGTTCATTGATCGCGGAAAAGGGCCGAGCAGGTCGACACCTACGACGTCAAAAGGTGAACTCGGGGGTGCTATGGGATGAAGTAGTCCGGCTGGCGGAGTTGTAGGACGCTTGTGGCGTTGACATTGCTCACAGCTCGCAACGTATGCAGTCACACTTTTACGCATCTTTGGCCAGAAGAAGCGTTCTTGCGTGCGATAAAATGTCCTAGAAAAACCCATATGGCCAGATGTTGGGTCGTCGTGCATTGCTCTAAGTACGTGTTGTCGAAGACTTGTAGGCACAACTAGAAGTAGGCGAGGGCCAACGCCGGAATAATTCTTTTTGTAAAGAACGCCATCCTTTACGACGAAACCACGTTGACCGTTCGTTCCGGAAATAAAGAAAGAAGCGAGACTGTTGTCATTGCGTTGCTCTGCTCGAAAAGTTGTTAGGTCGGGGAACGAAGTATCCACTACAGCCAAATATTCATCAAAGTTGTCAGCGTCACACTCGGTTGTCGGAAGGGGAAGTCGTGAAAGGCAATCAGTGTCGGCATGACGACGACCGCTCTTGTAGCAGACTTCAAAGTCGTGTTCTTGTAATCGTAATGCCCAACGAGCAAGACGACCAGATGGGTCCCGTAGTCCAGTGAGCCAACATAAAGAATGGTGGTCCGTGACAATCGAGAATCGGCGTCCATAGATATAAGGGCGAAACTTGTGCACGGCGAATATGATCGCGAGACATTCCTGCTCTGTGACAGTATAGTTTCGCTCCGGCTTACTTAAACAGCGACTGGCATAGGCGACGACGTGTTCAGCAGCTCCATGGCGTTGGACCAAGACGGCGCCAATACCTACACCACTGGCGTCGGTATGAACTTCTGTGGCAGCAGATGGGTCATAGTGGCGAAGTACGAGCCCTGACGTAAGAGCAAACTTGAGTTGCGAAAAAGACGACTCGCATTCCGCTGACCACCGAAAAGGTGCGTTCTTGTTGAGTAGGGACGTCAAAGGGTAAGCGAGGTCGGCGAACCTGGGCACAAAGCGACGGAAATACGAGCATAGGCCCAAAAAGCTTCGCAACTCTCGTACCGACTGAGGTTGTTTGAAGCTGCTGACTGCTGCGACTTTCTGGGGGTCAGGTCGAACGCCATGCTTGTCCACCAGGTGACCAAGAACGAGAGTCTCACGGCTGCCAAAGTGACACTTCTTAGAGTTCAGGGTGAGCTTAGCTCTCTCAAGGCAGGTGAGAACAATGTCTAGACGATGGTTGTGTTCATCGAATGTACGGCCAAATATTATAATGTCATCCAGGTAGCAAAGACAAACTTCCCACTTTAGTCCACGTAGCACAGAGTCCATGAAGCGCTCAAACGTGGCTGGAGCGTTGCATAAGCCAAACGGCATTACACTGAATTCAAATAGACCATCTGGGGTTATGAAGGCCGTTTTCTCTTTGTCATTCGGGTGCATGGGGATTTGCCAATAACCAGATCTCAAATCCACGGATGAGAAGTACGATGCCGAATGTAAACAATCGATGACATCATCAATCCTGGGAAGTGGGTAGACATCCTTTTTAGTAACAGAGTTGAGCCGTCTGTAAACCACGCAGAATCGCCATGTACCATCCTTCTTTCGGACAAGAATCACAGGGGCAGCCCAAGGGCTACACGACTCTTGAATAACCCTTTTCTTTAACATCTCTTCTACCTGTTGAGTAATGACCTTGCGCTCCGCAGATGAGACACGGTATGGTTTCTGCCGGATAGTGTGAGCGGATCCTGTGTCAATCCCATGGCGAGTACGCCACTCGGGTACACTTATTTGCTCTTCTTTCTGCGCAAAGTCAAATATAGTAGCGTGCTTCGCAAGGACTTCGACCAAAGCTTGACGTTTTTCTGATGATAGCGACTTGTTTACCATACTCAGAAAGTTGGCTTCTGTATGGTACGTTGCACAAATAGGATCTACTCTCTCGTCACTTAAAGATGCAATGAAACTGGTCGCATTTTGTTTGAAGCGGGCGAGTCGCATTCCGCCGGGTAGCATAACAGGTTCATTTGAATAGTTCGACACCCATAAGGCCGATCGTCTATCACTGATCGACAGAACACAATGTGGAATGAGCACATTTTTCTTGGCGCAATTAAGAGGAATGGGCTCCACAAGAACATCAAACTTTCCGGCGTCCGAGGCAGAGGCGTCAACGCGTACGGTCTTCATCGAGTTGGGCGGCAAGACAACATCCTCAATGACGGTGATAGATCCTTGACAGCACCTAGGATCGTCAGTAAATGCCGATAGCATAATCTCGCCAGCACCGCAATCTACAGTAGCCCCGCACTCGCGTAGAAAATCGATGCCCAAGATGATGTCATGGGTGGAGCTGGTCAGGACGGCGAATTCAGCCTCGAAGACCTTGTCACTTAAAGTGACACTAACAACACACACACCGATCGGGCACAATGTCTCCCCGCTCACTGCACGAAATGATGCACAACTGTCCCAGCGAAACATCACGTTATGTCCTAGCCGCAATTTGAAGTTAAGACTCATCACTGAAACAGCTGCTCCAGTATCTATCAAAGCCATCGTAGGAAGTCCATCAATAAGCACGGGGACCCTATTTTGAGTCATAAAAACGGGTGGAGGCATAGGTGGATGTAGTGACAAATGTTCGGCGACCTCACCTCCATTGGCCGCACCACCTAGTTTCCCGGAGGCGGGGAGGTGACGCGTCGACCAGGAGATGGGGAACGGAACCGGCGTGTTGTGGGGGACGTCAAGCTTCGCACGGAGGAAGGCGAGTCGTTGCGTAAATTCCGGTGGAAATTGCGTCCTACATGTGCATCACTGTGGGTCGTTTGCTGAAAGCCGTCCCCAACGTACGCGTCCCACATTGAACGCATACCACCGCGCCAGCGGTTTTGTCGAGAAGAAGGTGATGGTCCCTCGTAGTAGCGTTGCTGGGGGCGACGCCTTTGACCACAGAATCGAGCCACATGTCCACGGAAACCACAGTTATAGCACACAGGGGCCTCACGCACGTCGCCAAACCTTCCACGAGGCGCCATGTGCCCATGATCGTCCCACGAAGACACCATTGTAGGTGGTTGGCGGGAGGCGTTCTGGAAACCACGGCGATGATGTAAGTTGTCAGTTGGGGGCTCTGGTGCTCTTGATTGGGGCACATCATATAGCGTTGCATCAACGGCAGCACACATTGCGTCGTATGGCGGGGAGGTGTTGATAGCAGGTGCTCTCGGCGGGTTGACAGCATCACGTCGTCCAAGTTCTTCGCGTACGATTTGCCTGATCATTGAGGCAAGATCACAGGGGGATGTTGGAGGGACGTCGACACTTGCAACGGTGGTGACGTTGGCAAGTCTACCAAATTTGGGAGTGATGCGCCTAGCCTTCAGTGTCTCAAACGTGCGGCAGTGTTGTATTACGTCCGCTATAGACGCCAAGGTGTCCTTGCCGATGAGGAAATTGTAGACATCCTCAGCAACCCCTTTGAGAAGATGCCCTACCTTGTCATCTTCTTTCATGCGTGGGTCTACAGACTTGCACAATTTCAGGATCTCTTCAATGTACGTTGTGCATGTTTCACCGGGGAGTTGAGCACGCTGCATCAAAGTTTGCTCAGCGCGCTTCTTCTTCATCAATGGGTCCCCGAAGCAGCTCACTATTTCTTTCTCAAACGCTTCCCAGGTCATTATTGTTTCTTCGTGGTTTTCAAACCACACCAACGCCGTCCCTTGAAGAAACAATCTGACGTTGGACAACCGGGAGGCCGCATTCCAACAGTTGTATTTACTCACACGGTTGAAGTGTTTCAGCCATTCGTCGACGTCTTCTCCGACCCTCCCTGAGAAGCTTCGTGGTACCATGTGCCGGGGCCACGCAGCGCCAGACGAAGAGTGCGTGGTGTCGCCGTCAGCAATCGGATCCATAGAGAGCGGTGGTAGACCAGCCAGTCGGCGGCTTCGGCGTAGTTCTTGAGGTAGCGCTTCCGTGATCGTTGGCCTTGGATCGCTCCGCTGTACCCCGCACCTTCCACCAATCTTGTTACGGTGCAATGGATGCCTTTATTTACAGGAGATGATCAATGCGAGAGTCCAGGGATCTGACCGATCACCGCTCGTGCCAACCGCGTTCTCCTCTTCTTCCACGCGCATTCTCAGTATCGTAGCAATATATATATATATATATATATACATATATATACATATATATATATATATATATATATATATATATATATATATATATATATATATATATATATATATATATATATATATATATATATATATATATATATATATATGTGTGTGTGTGTGTGTATATACTACGCTTTCACCAATAAATTAGGTTGTAATCGTGCTTGTTTGACTTCTTTACTCAAATTATCGTCCTTTGTTCCACCACCGGAAATTTTCGGAATATGTCTGTACTGTTCAGTAACGACCGTGTGAGACAGGCCTGGCCACATAGCGATTTTAACACTTTCCACAGGTAGAATTTGCACTTTTGTAAAGAAAACAGCGGCACTTTTTGAGCTGTTACGAGACGATAGGTGTTGATAATGTACAGGTTGCTTTCAAAAAATAAAAACGCCTGGCCTGCGCGGTAGACGCAGCACAGTCACAGAGAAAACTAGAAGAGCGGCCTTTTAGAGCCTTTTCATAATACTCAATGGGTTACGAAGAAGTGTGTTTTGAATAGGAGCTGCTTCTGCTAACTCCGGCGTATTTCAGTTGTAATTTAAGTCTGTTCATCAGTTTCCGCTGCTCCCTTGGAGGGGATGGAAGTAGACCACCCCGGGCGCCTGCCGGCACCAGCGGCGTCAGCGGCGACCACCTCCAGGAAGCGGATGGGACAAGCGAGCGACAGCGACAGTGAAGATACTCATGCTTACTATCTCAGCAGTGAGGACTTCTCAGATGACGGTTTCCAACCTGTGCTGAGCCCCAAGGCGAAGAGAAGGAACATGAGGACATCCTCATCCTCAACTATTCAAACTGTAAGTGAAGCGCCAAAATCGAACGCTTATACCATCCAGTTTCTGCCTGCACTTCCTACCGTCAGCATGAAACGCCTTAACAGACAGTCTGTGTCGAGGTCTCTGGAAACGCTCGTGCCAAATGAGATCACGGACATAAGAGTGAACGCCAGAAAGAATATACTGGCTGTGGACGTTTTGCACGCAAGTGCGTTGGGCGTTCTGCGCAGTGTAACTGACTTGGACGGCAACCAGGTGCGCTCTCATGTTCCCTTGGGATGTGATGTAGTAACCGGCGTGATCTACGACATTGATGTCGCTATTTCCAATAAGGACTTACAACTTCTTGTCAAGTCAACAACTGATACTCCAATTGTTGATGTCACCCGGCTAGGGAAGTCTCGCTGTGTGAAGATTGCGTTTAAGAGCACATCACTCCCCTCTCATGTGAAGGTGGGGTACTTCAGACATGCTGTGCGGCCTTTCATTCCAAAGCCTCTCCAGTGCCGTAAATGCATGAAACTTGGACATGTGAGCAGCGTCTGCGAGAATTCGGTGGTATGCCACCGCTGCGCCGAGCACCACGAAGCGGATAAGTGCGTCGCAACTGTCAAGAAATGCTCTAATTGCAATGGATCCCATGAAGCCACATCGAAGGACTGCCCGCGGATTCAGAAGGAAATTGCCATCTTGAAGGAGATGGTGCGCGATCACTCATCTCATCGAGAAGCCGCAGCTAAAGTCAGAAGGCGTCGTTCACGTCGACGTCGGTCTTCGAGGACGCCCGCTACCTCCTCGACACGTTTGCGTGATCCCTCATCAGATCCACCTGCTTTGCCTCCCAGACCACATGCTGTGGGAAAGGCTGTAAAGGACAAAGCCAGTGAGCATACCCTGACTGCGACAGAGTGGCCTGCACTTCAAAGGGAAGCAGCATCAAGCGAACCGAAGGAGCTTCATGACGGCCAGTCCGCGCTCCCGGTTCGAGATCTTTCCAACCAAGACAGGCAAGAGACTGCAATCGTCCCGGTTCGAGATCTTTTCAACCAAGACAGGCAAGTGGCTGCAATCGTGCAATCATTAATGGCCACGATTCGCACGCTACTGAGCAGCATACAATCTCCGTCTGCTAAGAGTGCACTGCAAATACTGGATGCACTGGATCCAGTTCTTGCTAACTTCGTATAAGCACAATGGCTCAACAAAATCTTCACTTCCGCTCTGAAGTTAAAAGTGCGTCGATGTTTCAGTGGAATGCCAGAGGCATGAAGTCCCGTATCTCGGACTTGCGCCTATTTGTTCGGGCCAATCAATTCCCTATACTTGTCATATGTGAACCAAACGTGTCAACGCCTTATAGATTGTCCGGTTATGAAGCTTTTTGTTCAGCCGCTTGCGAAGAACGAAGCAAAGTAATTGTTTACATTCGCACAGACTTGACTTATCTTTCGCACCCAATAAGTTCAAATGACGACAATCAGTACGTGTGTCTTCGTGTGAAGAAGAATGCAGTTTCGTTCACGCTTATTGGTGGATATATATCTCCGTCAACGCGATTTGACTGCGACAGATTAAAAGACATCCTAATGAGAACCGATGGGCCTTGGATCATCACCGGTGACTTCAACGCCCATCACATGCTTTGGGGGAGCACTAGGATGAATGCCAGGGGCCGGAACATTGTTACATTCGCTTCCGATTACGACCTTTCCATCATGAACGATGGTACCCCCACATATCTGCGGGGTCTCACGTATGGCAGTTGCCTTGACCTGACATTGGTGTCACGGTGCTTCTCTCACAAAGTTAAGTGGTTTTGCGATATTGAGACTCATGGAACTGATCACATACCCACCTACGTGACGATCGATGGTATCGTAAAAGTTTTCTCTTCCGGTGTTGCAATTGGCACTGACTGGTCGATGTTTGCATCGCGGGTTGAGAACGCTTGCCAAGAAGGCCTCGCCTGCAGCCTAGAAAATACCATAGTGGAAGCTATGCAAGCGTCCAAATGTAAATTACCATTTTCGTCTAAAGTTACACAGTTTGACATCGAACTGTAAAAATTACGAGCTATACGAAGGCGTGCAGAACGACGATACAGACGCACAAGATCAATTTATGATCTGAGGGAAGCAAGGCGGCTCCAGAAAAAGATTCAACGACGCCTTTACAAACTGGAGAGTGAACGGTGGAAAGCATTCTGCGAATCTCTAGACCCTCATAAACCGCTGTCATATATCTGGAGAACAGTTCGTGGTCTTCGCTCCTCTCCACAACAACGGCACCCTTTTAAAGCTTTGGCACTCTATCAGGGAAAAACAGAACTCGAGGTGGCTGAAGAATTTTGCACGAGAGTTGCCGGGAATATTGTGAACGAGAGCATCGACGCCGTGATCGTTCCTGAGACGCGATTACCAGAAATGGACATTCCGTTCACCATGGAAGAACTGGAAGGTGCGTTAGTCGCTTCTAAGCGCGTGTCATCGCCAGGTCCTGATGGTATTACTTATAGTGCGTTGGGACACCTTGCACAAAAAGCTAGAAAAGAACTTTTAACATGCTTCAACAACTCCTGGCTCAGCGGCAGTGTTCCCTGAGAATGGAAAATTAGTCGATTATTACCACTTTTGAAATCGGGAAAATCACCATTGGACTTGACAGCGTATCGCCCTATTGCCCTCGCAAGCTGCCTCGGAAAAGTGATGGAAAGAATGGTTCTATTTCGTCTCGAGTGGTACTTGGAACGATACACCAAATACCCTTCTTGCATGGCAGGCTTTCGTCGGGGCCGCTCCTCCATTGACTGTGTCCTTGATTTGTCGACATTTGTTCAACAAGAAAAAAGTCGCAAGCGCATATCAGCGGCACTCTTTCTTGACGTGAAGGGTGCATATGATAATGTAGCTCACGATGCCATCCTCACTTCTCTCGCAGCAATGGGCATTGGTGGACGAATGTTTCAATGGATAAAAGATTATATAAC
The DNA here is from genome assembly GCF_043290135.1 of Rhipicephalus microplus. Classification (NCBI taxonomy): domain Eukaryota; kingdom Metazoa; phylum Arthropoda; class Arachnida; order Ixodida; family Ixodidae; genus Rhipicephalus; species Rhipicephalus microplus. Next base: position 133,092,189 of record NC_134704.1, read on the forward strand.
TGGCAGAGGTTTCTTTGTACAAACATATGAGGGTACAACTGCCCAACATTACACCTACTGCGGAGTACCTCAGGGAGGTGTTTTAAGCCCCACATTGTTCAATGTGGCCCTCATTGGTCTGGTGAAGGTTCTGCTAAAGTCGGTGTGTCTATTCATATACGCCGATGATATTTGCCTCTGGAGTGCTGCAGTTACTCGCCCTCAGGTGCGTGCACGAATACAGCGGGCAGCAACCCTCACAACAGCCTACCTTCAGAAACAAGGCCTAAATATATCAACTGTGAAGTGCGCGTTGATGGCGTTTACACGCAAACCAATGACGCCATACCCTGTTTACATCAATGGGCAGAGTGTCAAATATGCACGGACGCATCGTTTCCTGGGCATAATAATCGACAGAAGTCTTTCGTGGAGCCCACATTGTGCGTACTTGAAGAAGAGACTGCTATCTATTGTGCATATCATGAAATTCTTGTGCGGTAAAGCATGGGGAACTTCTGTGGCCTCCATGCTACAGCTGTACAGGGCCCTATTTCTGGGTCTATTGCGCTACAGCTTGCCGATACTGACTAACACTTGCAAATCGAATAGTCATTCATTGGAGAGTTTGCAGGGTCAGGCACTGCGTATCTGCCTAGGACTGCCCCGATGCGCTTCTACTTATGCCACAATCATGCTTGACAAAGACCATCCGGTCAGGACATATATAGCTGTGGATTGCCTCAGAGCGCACATTCGACATGCTAGCCATGTCCCCGACCACCACTTGGCCCTTCTACCTTCCGGAAGACCACGTGCTACGTTTTCAGACGTCATAGCCAAGCACCTAAACAGCATTCCATCAGGATATACGCCAGCTGCGAGAACGGCATGCGCTTTGTGGTGCCTCGACCTGCCGCAAGTACGTCTAGAAATTCCGGGAATCAAAAAGAAAAGCAGTCACTCCAGAGTAGCATTGAAGCAAGCAACACTGCTATTATTACATGAGTTGTACTTAGACCGAACGCAGATATACACCGATGGGTCCGTCTCATCCAGCAGCTCATCAAGTGCCGCTGTAATTCCGGCTGCAGAAATGACAATCAAGTTTAAGTTGTCGCATATGACTACATCTACGGCATCAGAGCTTGCTGCTATAAGGGCTGCTTTACAATATCTCGTTCAAGAACGTCCAGGAAAATGGGTCATATTCTGTGATTCGAAGGCAGCGCTTCAGAGTTTGCAGTCTGCCATGCGTAGGAGGAGCCATGACCAACTGGTACAAGAAATAAGACATTGCCATCATGAAGCTGTAGCACGAGGGCATGATATTATATATCAATGGCTGCCTGGACATATCGGTATTACCGGAAATGAACTAGCCGATGATGCAGCCCGCTCAGCCCATGAAGAAACCCGTGTAGTCCCGATTCCTCTATCAAGGAATGATGCAGCAAGACAACTTTACCTGCTGGCTCGAGATCTCACACGCACGTTCTGGTCGTCTACCAGCTTCCAAAGGTGTCAATTTTATGAACTGGATCCTTCGCTAAAGCTAAAGCTACCATCACAACTTTCCCGCTCCGATGCGACACTGTTATGCCGCCTTTGGTTGGGTGTTGCATTCACAAAGGTGTACTCCTTTCGCATTGGTATGGCAGACACTCCTACATGCGACTACTGCGGAGATGAAGAAACCATCGAACACGTCCTCTGCAGCTGCGCTTGCTACGACACACAGCGATGCCAGCTACGGATGGTTTTGAATCGACTTGACCCCGGACCATTTTGTGTGCAGAAGATACTAGGACCTTGGGCATCTGCCTCAGTTGCGCAGAAAGCAACTAAAGCACTGCTTCTTTACCTTAAGTCAACAAACCTGAGAGACCGCCTGTGAACTGTGTGTGCTCACCGAGTGTGCTCGTGATTGTGTGTACCTTCTCATCTTTGTGCAACCTCTTTTCTCCCCTTTATCCCTTCCCCAGTGCAGGGTAGCAAACTGGATGTGCGTCTGGTTAACCTCCCTGCCTTTCCTTGTATCTTTATCTCTCTCATTAGGTTACTACTGCAAGCACAATTGCTTGGTACCCACTAGGGCATTAATAATAAACTTTCGGGTAGTAGGCCAGCGTTCGCTATGCTTTTTTGTCATTCTTCTGGGAAGCGTGGTATCCGCTAATCACTCGCAAGGAATTTTGTGCCAATTGTCCATGCAGTAATGGACGACGTTGAGGAATTATATCTGCAGTGGGCATGCACCATAGATAATAGGGAAACAAGAACAAGCTTTTTTAACAGGTTGGAGCATTGGATGGCCCACTCGTTTTGCTAATCACATTGTGTGACGACTGGTTGCTCTTTCACTGTCGTAAAACACTTCATGTCGTATAAACTTTATTGCTTTCCCGACATCAAGCCTGCCTAAGGTAAGTTCACAGTAAGTCACAAGCACCGGGGCAGCTCAACAAACGCCGGGCCTGGAGAAGAAGAAGAAGAAGCCGCACCGATTGGCTGTGTTCTAAAATGCTCTTTCCGGTAGGAGTGCAGGATGCAAGATGCTTAGATGCAATGTTAGCTTCCTGCAGGAAGGATGTAATATTAACTGGTGACTTCAATTCACACCACGTGTCTTGGGGTTTCAAGACTGATGTAAATGGAAGGCGCTTGTCGGAGTGCACTGCTGATAATCACTTATCTTGTGTATATTTCCCCACATTTACGTTCATTAAGAGACAATCAAAGTCGGCGATATATCTGGCCTTCTCCAGCTCCTCACTAAGTATTTCGTCGTGGAAAACATCAGATTGCGCAACAAACAGTGACCACCTTCCTATTAGCTTCGATGTTAACTTTCCCGGGATTTTTTTAACTGAAAAATTGGCTCGTTTGTGAATTATGAGCGTTTACAAAAAGACCTAAAGTCTACTTTGGTTCTTCGCAAAGACATGCAGGAAGACATTCAGGCTATGAGTCTGTGTGCAGCATTGAGAAGAGCAAAAAAAAGTCTACTTTTTCAATAACTTCAGGCACAGGGGGATTGTTTAGCCCATGGTGGAACGCTGATTGTATGAGGGGGTATAAAAAACGAAAAGCGGCGTAGAAGCAACTTATCCACAACCAATGCCCCAAAAACTGGTGTGACTATAAATAGGTGGCAGCAGATTTTAAACGTACAGTACGCAAAGCAAAAGATGACTATGACACTAACAAATTCGGCTATCTTTCAAAACCAAACAACAGAAAAGCGCTTTTTAGATTTTTGCGTTCTAGAAAATGATACCGCCATCAGACAATATTGATTCTTCAATCTATCGCCTAGCGAACTCACTGAAATATTACAAAACGTTGCTAAAAATTAGAGGAAAGATTCAGATCAATAATGCCAAGACACATAGTAAAGCCAACTAAAGGGGAGGAGTTCATTGAGGTGACATTAGCAGAACTAGCGGGTGTAGTGAGGCACTTACCTCCTACAGCACCTGGACCAGATGGAGTAATCTCAGCAATTATAAAATACTATATGACATTTCCCCACATGAACTCTGTAATATGGTTAATTACTTTTTGAAAAATTGTTGGATACCGGTGGATTGGAAACTTTCAAAAATAATTCCGATACCTAAAAAACAGGGACTTGGGTATACACTTGACAATGTTAGGGCAATTTCTCTTACATCTAATTTTGTTAAACTAACTGAAAGAGTTTTGAATGCACGTGTAATGAAATATATTGAGGAGAAATATACTGAACCCCAGTCCAATTGGCTTTAAATCGGTATGCTCCATATGGTGTGCCCACGTGGATTTGGAGAGTCGTATACAGTTGGCTAGGCGTAGAAGAGAGTATTGTGCATTACTTACTCTGGATTTGGCAAATGCGTATGACAAAGTGGAGCTTAAAATACTGATAGAGCAGATGGAAACGTATCACTTACCAAAGTGCTTATTTGGGCCGGTTGGTACATGGTCAACGAAGTGAAAAAACAGCGCGTAACACAGGACATAGGACAGAGAAGAGACGGACGAGGCGCTCGTCCGTCTCTTCTCTGTCCTATGTCCTGTGTTACGCGCTGTTTTTTCACTTCGTATCACTTACCATACGTGACAGCATGGGTAGCAGAGTTTTTAAGGGAGTGAGAGTTTTATTGCTTTCAAAGGGGTTGTTTTTCTAGCAGATATTGACAATACCGTGGCGTACCACAGGGGGCAGTGCTCTCACTGGTGTTGTTTAACATCTTCCTCGGTTCGATTCCTACACATAGCGATATTCATTTATATGTGTATGCAGATGACATTGCTTTCTTTGCGACAAACAGTGATCTGCAAATACTTTATCTGACATTACAGAATTACCTAAACATGATAGAGGAATGGCTTGAAAAAATTGGAATGTCTCTAAACGTAAACAAAAGCGCGCTTCTAGCGTTCTCGTTCAGGTATCCTGCACGCATCTCCTTGATGTATGGAACAGAGCAGATTCCCCAGGTGGATTCACTCAAATACTTAGGCGTCATATATAACAGCTCGTTAAATTGGAAAAGTCACATTGGTCACATTGGGTCCTAAGCAGCACGAGCCATGGGGTGGTTACGCAAGCTCAGCAACAGAAAAAGGGGGTTGCGAAGAAATGCATTGGTAATGGTCTATAAACTATACATTCGTCTTATCATGGAATTCGGCTGTGTCTTATTTTCGGGCAGTGTGACATATAAAATGAGACCGCTAATTCTATTAGAAAGGTAGGCTTTACGGCTGTACTTTGGACTGCCCAAGTTTGTTGCTAACACTGTGCTATATATGGAAGCGCGTCTACCGTCATTGTTGAATAGATTCAAAATGCTTATGGTTCGAATATTTTAAAACTATACACTGTGTGCCTTTATTATGCTTTTGTTAAAGATCCAAGCTTATTTATAGAAACTTGATGGTCGCGATTCCACTACCCACAGATAATGTACGTTTAAGCGCTGCTAGAACCATTGAACGTCAAAATCAAACATATTTTCTCATCAAGAAACGCTATTTTAGATCTTCAGATTAATTTGACAATATTTATCCCTCTAACGCAAAGCAAATGCCATTTCAATATTTAAATGATCGGCTGCAGGGTTACTTCGAACACGTGAACATAACATAATTGCGACTGATGCATCCGTATGAAATGAAAAGGCTGGGGCGGGTATGTTCTCCCGTTCCCTTGGCTGATCCTTTTCGGTTAGACTCCCAGCCAGATTACACACCAATATTCATAGCAGAATTATTTGCTATTGTACTGGCACTACTAAAACTTTCTTTGGGCGAATCGGAAGCAGTCGTAATTACAGATTATTTTTCATCATGTGCTGCTCTGTCTTCGAGAGCCTACTTAACACTTATGCACATGTTTCGACAACTCATACCGACAAACATACCGACAAACAAATAGGGACGTTGCCTTGGAGCTTAAGGACACCATCACTGTGAGCTCAACACCACACCTTATGTCAATCTGTGGCCACTAATGCCTCGTACTTATTCCCGGTAGGCGTCCACTGTGTCTTCGGTGCAAGCGAGTGGGGCATGTACGCCGACAGTGCAAAACACCGAGGTCCTTGCAGCGCCAGCGATTTGGTCACTCTTCGGATGCCTGCGTGTCGACTTATGCCAACAAACTCCGTTCTGGCCAAGGCACAGAAGAGGAACATCTGGATCATCTTATGGATGTCACTGAGGTAGGGTGTCACTGAGGTAGTTGACGCGACAGGAGAAGCAGCGGGAGCAGCAGATGATGCCTTAAAGGAAGCTGAACACTTGTCTCTGGATACCGTCGGCACGCAAAATATAATCACTAATGACGCCAGTGAAAGCATAAATGAATGCAATGTTGCAGAAAAACACCACTTGGAAGACCTTAAAGACAAGCCTCCTGACAATGAGGAACAAGAAGGAATGGATAGCGGTCAGACAAGGAAGCGTCAGGCACCGGTCACCGATGAAGCAACAATGATTGCGCAGACACGACAGAACAAGTGTCTTCATGTGGTCCACGTGTCACCTTCTTTGGGAACCGAGGGACGCGCTACCTATGCCAGCGTCCTCAGTAAAGTGCTCCTAAAAAGTGCAAAGGAGGTAAAGCCACAGGTTTCCCTATGGCTAAAGGTGACCTACAAAAAGTTTCAAGATGGCAAAATCGCTACCGCGCTAACGTTTCCCATGTGTGTAGCGACACTCAACGTACGTGGCTTGAGGAATGTAAGGCGTCAGTGGCAGTTGCGCCACGTGCTTGAGCAGTACAACATTGATGTACTTGCAGTGCAAAAGACTAAGATTTCGGCTGCTCATGACACCAATCTTGCACTGGAAATTTTCCGAGATAACAATTTGTACATCAGCCCAGCACGTGGTGCATCCGCTGGATGCTTTTTATTAGTTCGAGAGCACATTAATCATACTTTGACGTCGCTACATGCTGATGGGGAAGGACGCCTAATTTGTTGCGACTTATCTTTTCATTGCCATAATTCTCAAGTGAATGACAGGAATGCTTTTTTCCTCTCTTTCCCTTCGCTGCTAAACACTGACAGAACCTTGATAGTTTTTGGAGACTTTAGTTGTGTTTGTGACGCGCGAGATCATTCATATATAACAAATCGTTATGATTTAAGTGCAACCTTACTGCAGAAATATTTAAATGACCACAATATCATAGATGTGAAAGCGCATGTACCTTCCTCGGTGAGGTTCACGCACTTTCAAGGCATCTCTCATGCTTGGCTTGACCGTGTATATGTATCTCTACGCTTATTGTCTCACATTCATACTTATGCTGTAAAGCCCATATTTTTTACTGACCATTGCTTGATCACTGTTTCTTGGGGTCCTGAAAATTTCCGTAAAACCCCTCTGAACTGGGACCTATGGAAGCTTAACGTACAGTCGTTGCGTGAAGATTGTTTTGTTAAAATAGTAAAAGAATCGGTACAAGAGGTAACACAGTGTCGACAGCAATTTTCGCTCAATGGGAAAGGTTAAAAAAAAGAGTGAAGTGTCAGGCAATTAGTATTTCATGTGAAATAGCACAAAAAAAGCTGAAAAACGCTATTCTTATGATTTACTTCATAAGATCCATACTTTTGAAAGTCAACAGCTGGGATTGTACGTGGAAGAGATATATGTGATTCAAGCACAGATACAAAAACATGATACAGATTTATACACAAGAGCAAAGATTCGTTCCCGTGTTACCCATTTCACTGAAGGGGAACCCACAGAAAACTCCCTCGGGTATGAAAAGAGACATGCACTTTCTAAACAGATATTGCAAATTGAGTAGTGGGGTTCTCTTTGCACAGAGACATGTGAAATAAGAGCCATATTTGAAAATTATTACAAAAGTTTGTTCACCGCGGCTGAGCTTCAGGAGAATTTTGAGGAAGAACCTGACCACTTATTTGTCCTTGTCCCTCAGTTACAAGATGATGATAGACTCCCTGTATATTGGCTAATAACCAGAACGGAAATTAGATTAGAAATTGTAAATAGCACAGTTTCCAATATAATGGAGTCAAATTCATCTGTACATCAGGGATGTCCGCTCTCGCCTTTGCTTTTTGCAATTTATCTGGAACCATTATGTTTCAGTATGCTTCTAAAGTCAAGAATAAGAGGCTGCCGATATGATGCTGAGGAAGTTAAAGTTCTAGCTTATGCAGATGACATTGCCTTCTTTGCCCTGATAAACCCAACGTTCAAGAAGCAGTCAACACTACTTTACGTTTCTGTGAAGTCGCTGGCGCCAGCATAAATTTTGATAAATGTAGTGGATTCTGGCTAGGCATGTGGGCCCAAACTCCTTCGGTCTTTGCAAATATCCATCGAAATGCGACTCGTATGAAGTATTTAGGTGGGCCTCTTGATAACTATCAAAACAGTGGCCCACACTAGACCACTGCAATAACTACGATCCGCCGAATGCTGGCAACATGGCACGGACGGGAGCTTTCCATTTTTGCCAGATCGACAGCAAGCAATATATTCCTTGCATCACCATTATCATCATTATTATCATCATCAGCCTAACTACGTCCACTACAGGACAAAGGCCTCTCCCATGTTTCGCCAGTTGACCCGGTCCTGTGCTTGCTGCTGCCAATTTTTACCCGCAAACTTCTTAATCTCATCTGCCCACCTAACCTTCTGTCTCCCTCTACCTCGATTGCCTTCTCTGGGAATCCAATTAGTTACCCTCTATGACCAGCGGTTATCTTGTCTACGCGCTACATGCCCGGCCCATGTCCATTTCGTCTTCTTGATTTCAACTATGATATCCTTAACCCCTGTTTGTTCCCTAATCCACTCTGCTCTCTTCTTGTCTCTTAAGGTAACACCTACCATTTTTCTTTCCATTGCTCGCTGCGTCGTCCTCAATTTAAGCTGAACCCTTTTTGTAAGTCTCCAGGTTTTTGCTCCGTAGCTAAGTACCGGCAAGATGCAGCTGTTATATACCTTCCTCTTAAGGAACAGCGGCAATCTACCTGTCATAATTTGAGAGTGCTTGCCAAATGTGCTCCACCACATTCTTATTCTTCTAGTTACTTCGATCTCGCGGTTCGGCTCTGGGGTTATTATCGGTCCTAAGCAGACATATTCTTTGATAACTTGAACTGCACTTTTACATATGTCGGAGCGCTGCTCTCTTCCGAGGTTGTTGTACATTACTTTTGTTTTCCTTGCATCAAAGCTTATGTATATTCTGCAGATGTTGCACTGCTCTCGTGACACATTCAATCCTTTCATAGGATATTTGCCTGCTTTATTTGTAGCTCTTCCTGGGAACCCATGAGAAGAGACAATCTTTTTCTTGCGCTTGAAAAGTGTGGCCTCGCGCTTGTGCATTTGTTCGTGCGACAGTTGGTGTTGCGATTTTTTTACCTAAAGGATGTGTGCCACCTCTTTTTTTTAGCGGTTCTTCGTAACCGTCTATGTTATCACCTTCCTTTTAGTCATGTCACAACAAGCATTGCTAATGAATTGCTGTTGCGGGGATTCATAAAAGAAATTGTTGATATTGTCAATTTTTTAAAGCCGAGTATTTGTATACTGTTGACAGAACAAATTTAACCGCTGCACTAGTGAATAACCTTTTCCCCGAACGTGTTTATCGAAAGCCATATTCGCTTTTGCCTGGTCACGATGTATTATTTTGTGTACGTAGAATGTGGATATCTTCTTTAGTGAAAACATTTTTCTTTAAACTGCACACTTCCACGTTGCCAGTGAAAACGTGGCTGAATAAAAATCAATATACGTACCCTGAACAGTGAATTGTAGACTATGCAACCAACATGAGAATATAGATCACTGTTTTATTCATTGTCGTGACGCTTTTTATTTTTTGGGACATTCTAAAAAGAACACTAAAAAACAACTTCCAATCACAGCTCATGGTATTAGGTTCCTCCCATTCAAAAATAGTCTGACTAATAATACTCCTTGTGACCTGTTCATGTTGTTGGGACTTTATTCACTATGGAAAAGTCGCATGATTGATAGACACGCCAAGCCACCAAGGTCGACGAGATCTGTCTTCTGAGAAGCAGCTGCTCAAGTGCGCAGTGTTGTTGAGACTTTTGACTTCGTTCCGGAGAGGCTTCCTGTTCTTGACGCTTGTGTGTGTTTGCCTGACTTCTGATGAGGTATGTTATGTGTACTTTACTGGTGATAATTTCATTCAATAAGGAAAAAAAAAACTGGTGTAGCTCAGTGGTAGATTACCGGGCTGGCACCCAGCGGACTTAGGCTCGAGCCCCACTGTGCCATTGGTGCTAGGTCATGCCTGCCTAAGGCAAGTTCGACGAAAAGTTATAAGCACTGGCACAACTCAGTGGTAGAATATTGGGCTGGCACCCAGTGGACCTGGGTTCAAGCCCCACTGTGTCAATGGTGCAAGTTTTTTTTCTAATTTCACGCGATGTGGTTACTGACACCGGCGGCGGCGGACAACATGCAATTGCGCGTGACCCAAAAAGTGATCTCACAAGAGTTTTACTGTTAAGGAAATCTTTACACAACATGCGAGTACACTCCAAAGGCATGTCTTCTTGCCAATAATAATTGAACCGCACTTTACGCTGGCTTTCTAAGTGGTTCAAAATGAACCTGCCTTCTAATGTAACCATTAATGTCGAAAGTACGACGCCATTAAAAGTTATTGGTACGACAAAAAATTATCTACTGTCACAGGCGTTTGAAATGCAACACTGATTCACTCGCATTACACAAACAAAATCTCTTAGCAATGCTCGGCGAAAACCACGCCGCAGTGTTCGTAAAGCGTCACGATTCTTCGAGATCATTAGGTTAAGACTATTCGCGCCGGACATGAACAGTCAAGATTATTCGAGAGCTTACACGAGCTTCAGTAATGGAGCTGGAGGGTTCAATAAAGTGCTTTGTAAAACATGGTGTGCTCCAGCGTAGATCGTCTACAGCCGAAGCCCTGTTTCCAGGGGAGAGTGGTCCCCTTTAATGTCTATAGTGAGGGAGCATCGTGTTTCGAAACTGTACGACCAACAAGTGCAGTCGCAAATACGCCACATGTGAGCATGCGTGGCGCCTACCACGCAACTCTCTTAGATTTTTTATTCTTGTTTACCACTGTTGCTTGTAGTGTAACCACTTAATGTCTTGATCACTTTACTCTTCTGGTCATCGAAAGCGCCGTGGAAGGTTTGGTGCAAAAACAGCAAATAGGCAAAAAAAAGAAAAGAAAACAACGAAATGAACTGTTCGTGGTATGATATCGCAAAACAATCTGATAATTATCTCACATTGCAAAAGGCACTTATCCAGGCTATTTTATTTCTTTCTTGGTCCACGCTATGCAGTTGACAGCACTTCTGATGGTCGAAGGAGTTATCACGGCCTCGGCGATACAAGAGAGACGAAACTGCCCGATCGGCACATCACTGGCGCCACGCGTGCTCATATGTGGCCAGTTCTGACCTGCAGATGTCACTCGTGCTGTTTCGAGCCATGCGCATCGGTATATGTAAAGTGGTAGCACAACTTCCTTAGAAGTCCATTTATCCAGTAGTTAGTGGCTCGTTGTCACCTTCGCCATCTACTTATGTCGGGGACAACTAACAGCGAGCAAAAAAAATGAAATATGACGTCACAACCAGAAGCGGTCTCGACGTCGTGTATTTTCGCTACATGGCACGAAATTGAAATTTTTCTTAATTGCTGACGTTTTACATGCCTGTTTTAAATTGTCGATATGATTACGCATACTTTTTGGCTCGTAAATTACGTGTGTGAGAGAAAAAGAAAAACCACAAGAAATAATGAGGAAGCAAGGTTGTTTATTAGCCAAACAGCGTACTTGCAATTCCGGCCAGACACTTGGCAGATGAAGAAATTGTGATATCGTGAGCACAACAGCTCAATAGTTCGAAAACTTCTGTTGCCCAATCATAAAAAAAAACCACTGCAGCGACCCAGCAGCCTTGAGAATACCACTTTGGCACCCAAGAGTACAGCGTTTCATTGCTTTGCGTGTCGCATTCACCGTAATGACAGGCGAGGGCACGCCGGCCGTGTGCCATCGAAGGCAGTCAGCATTTTTTTTAAACATAATGGAAAACGGGACAATTGGCAGTTTGAATCACTCAACTACTGCTGTAAACACCCTCTGCATTGTTTTCAAGTGACGATCTTGCATCTCGCAGTTTTAAGTGGTGGTGTCGTACTCGAAAAACCAGGCGCTGGAGAGCTTACAAAAGTGCGTCATTTGTAGGCGTGCTAGTGAAGTGAATATTCTTCTGTGCTGATTTGCAACTACCGAGCATATTTAGATGTAGCAGGGCTCAGCGAAATTAGGAGGACATTTGAGGCTTATACAGTGCTGAAGAACAGACACGTCCTATGCTACCGTGGATTAAAGTGACAAATAGTGCAAGGGGTGGAGTTTTTTACACACAAGAATATCGCTGGGAACACATTAAAATCTATAGCATGAGTGATAGGGTGGCAAGCATCATACTTAGGTTTAACAAAAGGTGCAAGATGAAGGTACTACAGGCCTACGCGCATACATAGAGCCATGATTATCATGTGGTTGAACGATTTTATGAAGATTTAGAGTGAGCCATTCATAAAATAAAGACGAGGTATACTATTCCGATGGGGGAATTTATGACAAGGTAGGCAAGAAACAGGCTGGATACCATACTGTGGGGGAAGATGGCATCGACCCTAGGAAGGCCAGAGGGAAGCCATTAGTAGAGTTCGCAGAACGTAATAATTTATAGATCTTGAATACCTTCTTCAGAAAACAGGCTAACCAAAAGTGGACGTGGCGAAGTCGTAATGGTGAAACTAAAAATGAAATGGTCTTTGTTGTGAGTGCACACCCAGGTATTGTACACGATGTATAAGTAGTTGGCAAGATACGATGCAGTGACCCTAGAATGGTAAAAGCTCGTATTCACCCAGATTTAAAAAATTAAAGGCATAAATTATTACGCAAGAAGCTGATGAATAAGCTAGTGGTGAGATGGAAAGTAATGGAATTCAGAGTTTCACTTCAGAATAGATTCGAGGCTGTAAATGAGGTAACCGACGTAAGCGTTGGCACAATGAATGATAATCTTACTAGTATCATAGAAGAGTTTGCAATAAAAGTTGGAGGTACCGTCACTAGACAGCACACTGGCAAACTATCTGAGGAGACAAAAAATCTCATTAAAACACGAGAAATCAAGAAAGCCTCAAGTGCAACCGACAAAATAGAGGTAGCGGAGCTTTCGAAAATAATGAATAGGCGTAAGGTAGCTGACATCAAAGGTATAACATGAATAGAATTGAGCAGGCTGTAAAAAGCGGCAGGAACGTCTAAACTGTGAACCCAAACTTGTGCATAGGAAAAAATCAGATGCATTCATGAAAGGACAAGAATCGGAATGCCATAACTAATATTTACGTAGGATAGGTGAGGGGGCGGATGTGTTCTACAAATCGCTGTACTGAAGCCAAAACAACTAGGATGGTGTCATATCAAGCAATAATAGCCCAGAGGAATTCGACATCCTACCAGTAACGACATGGAAGCAACGAAAGTCCTAGAAAGAATGCAAGGAGGCAGACTCGCTGGGGAGAGTGAGACAAGAGATCCTCGCGTTCCTCTCTGAGGAAGCTTTTCTTCCTCGGGGAGCACGAGTTTCTGCGGCATTGGTCGTGCCGTTTCGTCAAGGTGGAACATGGAAGGATACAACTCATTTTTCTACTGACTTGGTGCTAAGCAGCGCCCATTGAGTTGTTTTATATGATTTCATTTGTTACAAATCGCGTCTTATTGCATCTATTGTATCGTAATACCATTGTACCATGATATTGCATTGAGTTCTTGTGTACATATATGCCAACATTGTCATGTATATTAGAGCAAATGTCTTCACTGTACCGTAGTGATGTTAGTCATGATACATAGATGTGCCGAAGTGTATGTGCCCTGTTACGGGAATAGTATGACGCTTTTGTGTTCTGTACATGCTGTAAATAATTTTTTTAAAAACAACCTCTTTACGATAATAAACGCTGATAAAATTAATGCGACATCAGAGTTCAGTCAACCAAAGAATTGAGCAAGATTTCGTACAGGCTACTCCCAAATTGACCATAATTTATACTATTAATCAGATAATAGGGAAATGCGCAGAATACGACCAACCCTTATAGATCGCAACCCTTCATGGATTGCGAGAAGGCGTTTGACTCAGTCGAGGCATCAACACTAATGAAGGCACTACGGAATCAGCGCATCAACGAATTCTACATAAACATACTCAAACAAATCTACAGTGAATCCGCAGCCACCCTAGTTCTCCATTAGAAAAGCAACATAATCCCAATAAAGCAGGGTGTAAGGCAGGAAAATGCTATTCCGCACGTGTTTACAATAGGTTTTCAGAACCCTAGATTAAGAAGACTATAACGAGGCTGCAGAAAGCATGAGACTGGATTTATTGGGAAATCATGGGAGAAGCCTTTGTCCTGAAGTGAGCATAGACAGGCTGATGATGATGATGAGTTCGTTTTTCGGGGATCAGCCGTTTCTAGTCTGGCATCATACGGTTTTTTTTATCAAGGTAACTTGTTTTTTCTTGTCATACTTTCTTTTCTTTCGCTGTTGCATTTCATTGTTTCGCACGCAACCATCTTTAGCTACGACAGCACCCTGCCACCACTTTCAGGCAGTGTACGTACTTTGAAGTGATTAGCACTCTGCTCTTTCCCGGGGCAAAAGTGCACTTGTACCTATTTAAGCGTTTGTTGCCGGGCGCCGCAATTGTCCGCTTCGCACAGCACCAGTGCATTCTCGACCATATTGCTAGGTATTGCTATGGTAGTGCAATGTCAAAATGTACGCGCACGTGCATTCCGTAGAACACTGTCAGTAATCTTATTTTCAGGGGGGGAGGGGGGGGGAACGTACGGCGCATTATTTTCATGACGTAAGACTTTTCGACGATTCAGTTCTTGCGCAAGCTCTCGGTCGGAGACATCAAAGCCGGGAGGGGGCAGGGCAATGAGGAGGAATTTAGGAGCAAAATAAATGTCCGGCAAAAAATAGCTGTGCCCTGTTTTTTACGTAATAATTATGATCGAAACGCTTGTCATTGCTTTCGACGTCTTGCAGGAGTAAACATAGAAACTCGCATAAGGTATTCAATAATAGGACATTGCAAGCAAAATATTTGTCTTAGAGATCTAAGCTTCCGTGTGTTGTCAACTGAATCTGCAAGGAGTAGTTTATACAGGCAGAAACTCAATGTTCTGAATTGATCAGAGTACGCTGCTGATATCACTTGCTCTTGGGCAAGAAAGAGGTCAATGCTGGGGTCTTCGCTTGTCATTAAAAGGTCAAGGACTGAGTGTTTTGAATAGTAATGATATTAGCTGGATTGTTTTGCTGCGAGTAGCGAGGGTCTCATTGAATATTCACGTCATCAGTTTCCGTATCTTCAACTGCTCGCCATTTACGGCGGCAAATATTTACGCAGCCTTCATACTCTGACGCTGCGTGATGGTGATTGCGGGACCCGACCTTTCTCGCATGCCTAAGCGAGGCGCTTTGGATTCAATGACGCCGTAGCGACCTCACCTGCTTTCATTGAGAAGGTTTCGAAATATCTCCAACTGCAGTGAGAAAAGTGCTCTTGCGAAACCCTGTCTCTTTTTTAACGTTTTATCTCTTCCCCCATTACGTTTCCACGTGAAGCTTTGGTTGCCTAACTGTTAGCCTTAGTAGCTGACATTTTTTTTTGTTCATTCCCAAAGACCTGATTAAACGCAAGCTTCGAACTCGCTCCGAAGTAAACAAGGGTGCTTCTTGGGAGTGAACACTAATGAATAATGCAGATGAATTTGATATAATCCAGAAAACCATGAGTAATTACAAACATGAAGAAAGCACTACGTAACCCCTAATGAGACTTCATTTCGCATTAACAAGCATTTGCGTATCTCGAGTTTCAAGGAAGTTTGATAAATGTAAGTAGCACGGTTTCAACTGCGCTACAGCGGCGTAGGAGCACAAATGCGATGCTGAGCGGCTAAGGCTGAAGAGGAAAAACATGACAGCTACACGCATTCGTCATACAAAACAAGAATGTCATGTGAACGTAACGTTAAAAAAGGCCGCAGTCGTTAGATCCAAGGCAAAACTTTTTGCTTGGGTGAACGTGTTCTTAAGAAGAAAAAAAAAGTCGAAATAGCAGCATTATGGTTTGTACATTGGTCAACATACATGTCTACAACAACGGAGCGCAGTGCATGTTCAAATAATATGTGTTTTGGTGCTTTAAAACGGGAATTCGTCAAAATAGCCTGTTGAAGCAGAAATCGACGCCTGCCGCACGTACGATTGAAGCGTGGTCATGTGAAGACGGAAAAAATAAAGAAAACAATAAACTGATGACAGTGTTTCCTTCGCATACTCATAATTCTCTTATGACAATGTAAATTAGAAATATACTGTATGATTTATCCGACACTTGGCTAAACGGTTCATTGTTTCATATTTTGGTCGAGCAACATAAACAGGAAGGCTACGCAAGCAGTCCGCTGTCTGGCCTTGTGTTAAGTTC
Source organism: Rhipicephalus microplus (assembly GCF_043290135.1). Classification (NCBI taxonomy): domain Eukaryota; kingdom Metazoa; phylum Arthropoda; class Arachnida; order Ixodida; family Ixodidae; genus Rhipicephalus; species Rhipicephalus microplus. The sequence goes on from NC_134704.1 coordinate 133,108,295, forward strand.
GGTGCATTGCTGCGTCAAAGAGGCATCGCTCACTTTTGCGTGGCGGTTTCATGGGTACCTTTCGTAGTTTCTTTGTTTGCTTATGTACTTCTAACTGGCGTGACATTTAGGAGCTGAACTAGCGCACAGAATGAGTAGAGAGCCACTCCTGTGAGAGCCAACTGCCATCGCTGGCGCACGGCTTTACTGTGAAGTGCAAATAATTTATCATTATGCGTTTAGAGAAATATATTATCACAGAGGGTGGACGTCAACAGCATTTCAACAGAACATTTCCTCGCTAGAGATACGCTAATCACGATGACAAAACCGACCTCAGTCACATCAATATGAAATATAAAATAACTCGGAAGCAACCCAGAGAATCGATGTTCAGCGCATGCACAGACACACAATGGTTGTCACAAAAATACAGTTACATATACGCACAAGACAAGCATAAACAAATAAAACATCAAGATGGACGTTATCTGCATTTACATAACTTTTCTGCTGACAACACTGGCAGAACAGCTCAAAATGGCAAGACCAGTTGCGAAGGAATTCCTCATCACCGAGAAAAAAAATTAGAAGATCCCACATACCTTGGAAATCGACGTCAAGCGAAACATGTGGAGGAAAGATTACCGTGTCGTAATTTTTTTTATTTAGCGAGACGTCATGAAAAAACGCTAAATATAGGCATAAATGTTGCGTGCACAGAGATATATTGAAGAGTGGCAGATGTTTATTGAACAAGTTATTTGCACTTGCGCAATGATGCCAACAGGACCATGAGTATTAGCAACACCAGAAGCGATAAGCTAGTAGGAAGTGCTGGTGCTCGTGATGATGGTATCCCTGGACATTGTTACATAAATCAGCTGAAGTACATGGCACCTAACTACAGTCGACGTTAACCCGACGGGACGGCTGTATTATGGGAGTACATATATGATGTTGATATAACCACAAAGCCAGCACTCCAACGACAACTGACGTTTCACGAGCATTAGAGGATTTGAAAAATAGTTCCGAGACATGGCGTAGTACAGTGGTGGAATGCTTGATTGACGCAGAATGTTTGGGATTGATTGCTGCTGAGACCCTGACATGCATTCTTTGCATTCGTTGGGTCAACGCTACCGACGTTGTGTTTTTGGTAACGCTCACGTGTGGAAATTGTCTATGTGTGTTATGATAGAGTCCAAATAGATACTTAGTGTCAATTACCTGCGGCACATACCCGCCCCCGAGTATGCGTCTGACGGAACGTGTTTGACGACGTACGCGACGGTATTGTGATTTTTTTCATGACTTGAGCAGTAGGTCATATTCGTCAAACCATATTACCCTGCTATACTAATTTTGGTTGCACGCCAAGGCAAGGAGGTGATCTCGAGAGAACCCACACGTAAGTGGCTAGATAGATAGATAGATAGATAGATAGATAGATAGATAGATAGATGGATAGATAGATAGATAGATAGACAGACAGACAGACAGACAGACAGATAGATAGATAGATAGATAGATAGATAGATAGATAGATAGATAGATAGATAGATAGATAGATAGATAGATAGATAGATAGATAGATAGATAGATGCGAAAAGTGCTTGCAGTACGCAAAGAAATGCTTCGCAATGAAACGAGCTCTTCCGTAAAAACAGATGGCGTCTCCGGGCACAACGCTCGAGGATTGGGAAGAGAGCGTAACGGCGACGGCCTTCTGCAACCGCCTCGCAGTGGTTGCACCATAGACAGAAAAGCGCGGGCAACAATAAAAAGGTAGGTGTACTTGCCTCGAGAACAACCTTAGGAGATGCGAAGCGATTGACTTTGAGGCGAAATCCGGCATGCATGGCCTTCGCGAAAGCGCGAGCAATGACGCATTGCCTCATAACATACTAGTTTATTTCCCGTGGGCTGCAGCTCAGGGATGTGGCTTACTAGACAATTCACCAGCTCTCAAGGTCGTAGGGAGCATATAGCTGCACACCTCATTCCAGTCACGTAGCACATGAAATCCCGGAGGTAGCCAGACAAAAAATATGCTGTCAGTGCAATCCAAGACACATTAGAACAACCTACGCAGTGGCCCGGAGGAATTAACGGAAGAAGCAAATCAGCTGTTCGGTCAACAATAGGATTGTTCAACACATCTATCCTACGACATGTCGACCGGACATGGCAATGATTGTAAGAGCTGTTGCATAAAATAAAGTATTACTGACTGTACACCCCCTGTTAAAACACGCATTCGGCATCAAATGATGGAAGGAAGTGCCCAGAAAATAATTAATATGCTAAAGTTCATGCGGGGGATTCCTCTACTTGTACAAGTCGTCACAGGAAGCGCAGGGCCGGCAGCCAGCAGGGTATGGACACCGAAGGAAAAACAAAGCCTCTCTGGGAACGCTGCTGTACTGGTGCCGCAGAAGTGACCAACTGAGTGCAGTATGGCCGTTGGGTGGATTTGAGAAGTAGCCAGCACTGAAGCTCGAAGTAGCCAAAGTAGCAACGCTATCCATTAGTGTCGCCGAATTTGTTGCTAAATGTATCAGAAACGGTATATGAATATAGCTTTGTCATCTGAACTAGTAAATTTTTGTATGCTTAGAACCATACAAATCAGATCAATTTTTCCTTCCTGCTTGGTCTTAAAGCCCTTTATAAATTGCAAAAAACAGAATAAACTACTATAAATTCAGTGTGTGAGGCTTATGTAGAACAGATAAACTTATTGCCAGATACACACTACATATCGAAGATTCCAACCAAGTTAGGGCAAACAATAAATGATGAAGGCAGTTTTAATTGAAGCCTTGGGTGGAATTTCGTTAGTAGAGCTGGCGTATAATATTAGTCCACCTTAAGGTAGTAAATCTGGTTAAGATGAGCAGTCTAGCGCTCTTTTAGTCACACGTTCCCAAGGAAACACGCTCTGTGCAAAGGAATCAGACACTTGCCATATCAATAATATAGATGGCGGATAGCGTGAACAGTGTGCTAGTTACACGTGTATACTTCCAGACATGTAACCATAGTGCTTCAATAATTTTACTGGTCATAAAGCTTTGGCTAAGTTTTATATAGCTTCAGGAGCCACCGCTAGAGGCCCTCTCGATCACTCAGGGGCATTGGAGCCGTCCCGGCGCTGCCATTGTACGGTACTCACGGGAGCTCTGCAACGTGAATAGACGCACCCGTGAAAGTTGATTACGCCTATAGAGTGATGTTACCTTCAACAAAACTTGGGGAAGCTGTAATACAGAAACATTTAGCATCGAATGAGTCCTAGAAGCAATAAGTTTGATGGCAACATACCAGAACTGCAATCCCAAAATAAGGCACGCCTGCACGGAATGCGTGGCACAGTCACAGCGAAAGCTAGAAGAGCGGCCTTTCAGAGCTTTTTCTAAACACTCTTTGAGATGCTGCAAGCACACTTCTTTCTGGTACCCACTGCCCATAAATATTCATAAATATTCTATAGTAGGCGAGCGTTCACTATGCTGCCTTTCGTCATTATTTGGAGAAATGTAGTATCCGCTATTGCAAATCTTGCGCAAATTTTTATGCAGTGCCTGACAACAATGAAGAAATCTGCCTGAAGTAAACATGCACCAAAGGTATTAGGTAATCTAGAACAAGTTTTCTAATGAGTTTGAGCATTGGACGACCCAGTAATTACGCAATTCACATTGTGCGATTACTGGCTGTTCTTTTGATGTTCTAAAATGCTTTATTACTCATACTAACACAATTATTTTCCCGATATCAAACCTGACCTTTGCACGTGCCTAAGGTCAGTATAGAAACGTGTTCCAAGCACTGGCAAAGCTCAATGGTAGAATACTGGGCTGGCACGCAGCGGGCCCGGGTGTTGTTTGTGTTTTTTACTAACCGAGATATATATATATATATATATATATATATATATATATATATATATATATACTATATTATTTCCGGCAGATTGCTGTGATGAGCTCCCACCTAGGAGCCAATGGAGAGACCGTGCCTCCCGGCAGCTACCTTGGCCTGCTGGATCGCCCAAAGTTGTTTGTCCAGGCCCGAACTGAGCAGCGCAATCCGCCAACGCGCTCGAAGGTCTTCGTTGGAGGCCGCGACCCCAGAATGTCTGAATAATGCTGGACATTCCCATAGGATATGGTCAAGAGTGGCTCTGGTGGTACAGTACTGGCATAGATTAGAACTATAAACGTCGGGATATATGTGATGCATGATGACAGGGTTCGTGTATGTGCGTGTTTGTAGCTGCCGCCACTGAATGGAGTGGGGCCGATTTAGCTTGGGGTGAGGCGGAGGGCACTCCCGCCTTTGCAGTCCGAGTTTTTTAGGGGCGAAGCTCCTTATAGCGGCACCCGGTCGTCCCCCGTAGTATGTAACAATTATAACATTTTAACCTCCAAGGTGGTGCCGGTGAGAGACTTTTTCTGTGCGTTGTTGAACAATAAAAAATAGTGCTCAGTGTAAAAGTCAATGGCTGCTAATGGGGATTGAGAGACAAGAGCATTCGGCTTTTAGTTAACTCGCAAGCTGCGATCACCATTAGCAGCCACTGGCATGTACATTGAGCACTATCTGATAAGAAAGGGTTGCTACGTTATACTCGCTGGGTGTAACCTCCTTAGCTTTCGAAAGGTTTAGCGAGCGTTGAGCCGCAGTGCCATGAATACAATGAACTTGTATATACCATGAATGAACTCGAGGTGGTTAAAAATGGGAAGTAGATACGAAGCGCAAGCCGTAAGAAAGTAAAAGCCGAATTCTCCGCCTCTCATTTCCCATTAGCAGCCATTGGCGTGTACATTGAGCACTATCTGACTGAAAAAGTTCGCTACGTCATACTCGCCGGGCGTAACCTCCTTGGTTTTCGAAAGCTTTAGCGAGCGTTCAGCCGCAATGCCGTGAATACAGTGAACTAATATATACCATGAACTCGAGGTGGTTAAAGGTGGGAAGTAGAGCCGAAGCGCAAGCCGTATGAAAGTGTGCGTGTGCCACCTCTCGTTTATTCCTTGGAATGTCCGCTGGATGGCGGTGCTTCTATATGGGAAATATATGATGAAAAGATGCGAGATGGTGGTACTTGGAGTGTTGAATAGATGGACGAACGAACACATAGACAGATGCATGGATGGACGCATGAACGGACGCAGGGGCGGATGCATGGACGAACGCAGGGACGGACGCATGAACAGATACACGCACGGACGGGCTGATGGACGCATGGACGGTCACACTGACGGACGCATGGACGGACGGAAGCAAGAACGAATGGACGGACGAATTCTTCGCCCCACTCTCCATCATTCACTCCGTGGATATGCTGCTATTTTTTTTTTTTTCGTTCGATATTGGTCATGGACATTGGTGGTGGCGGCAGCGGACAAATACGGTGCCACACGTAATCAGTTTTATCATCTTATAGTAATACACTAACGGCAGACTTTCTAAGGAAGCCCTGGCTATTGTGGGTAAAGTGGTAGGTGCCAAAGAGCAAGCTTGACCAGCGCATGGTTCCCCGCCCACGCCACCATGGAACGCGACGCGCTCCAAAACCTAAACAAGTTGGCACACCTTACGGTGTGAGACATGACCCGCCGTGGCGAACAGGGACATGCCTCTCGCACAATAGGGAACGTCCCCGGCTGAACAGGATTAGCTCACTACTTTATGCGAGCGGCGGTTGTTGCTTCGCCTGCGTACTGGCAGCGTCTGGCCTGCGGCACGCATGTATTCCGCGGGTCGCTCTTCATCGCCAGCGTGCCGAAGGTGCGGTGATGACGAAACGCTGCAGCATATTGTTTGCTCCTGCCCTGACCTGGCCACTGAGCGTTGCGCACTGGCAAGCCGCTATCGTCTGCTTGGACTACCTGCCGAAACAATGGAAGACATACTTTTTCCCGCGCGCTCGAAGACGAAAGCCCTTCGAGCCTTTCTCGAGTTCTGTGCTTGCGCGGACCTCGCCGCCTTATAGACGGACTCTTTTCACTCGCACTACTGACTGTACTGACAAGACGTTCTCTTGCCATGACATTCACTTTTTCTTTCCTTCCTCTCTTCTTCCTATCATCTTTACTTCCCCTCCCCCGATCCCTAAAGGCGCTGAGCCGTGCCCCCGCGACGGGAGGCAGAAAATAGCGTCCTTTTTGTCTCTTCCTCTTCATTAATCTCTCTCTCACTACTTTGGGCACGGAGTGCTACAGATTTAGAAGAAAAATCAGTAAACCATTAGTAAAAGCTCATATTTACTAGTTTTCAGCATATTCTACTACCTTCGCAGCATACCTTAATGAAATCACAAAAAGCATATCTTAACGCCAGAAGGATATTCCCATCGCCTAAACCCAAGCTAAACAGAGGGCCGGCCACGACCTAGAGACAGCTGCAGACGAATATCTTTCCTAACCCAGTCCGCCCAAAACAGATATATCCAGACAAACATCAGGAAGACATGTGCCAATTGTGCCAAGAAGGATTAGCAACACTCCAAGACAGGTTGTGAAGTTGTATAGCAGCCAGAATGATGTCGGTTACTCCGGAGACACTGTCGTCGAGGGGGGCTATCGCTCTACTCAGCTCTGACCTCGGCATATTAACGTGGACAGTACACCAAGCTCGCGAGGTGGCGTCGAGGCAAGGCCTGGACGTTTTATCGTGAGAAACATTAGCCCCGGTCACGTTCAACCTCGCCAGATGTTTAATAAAGTTGTATTCATCCATCCAACCAACCCGTGCTGCCTCCACAGTGAGGTATGCTACCGCTATAAAACCCTGCTTTTAAATGCGAAGCATTTCTTAGCGAACTTCAGCGACTTTGAGCGTATCTATCTATCTATCTATCTATCTATCTATCTATCTATCTATCTATCTATCTATCTATCTATCTATCTATCTATCTATCTATCTATCTATCTATCTATCTATCTATCTATCTATCTATCTATCTATCTATCTATCTGTCTGTCTGTCTGTCTGTCTGTCTGTCTGTCTGTCGGTCTGTCGGTCGGTCTGTCGGTCGGTCTGTCTGTCTGTCTGTCTGTCTGTCTGTCTGTCTGTCTGTCTGTCTGTCTGTCTGTCTGTCTGTCTGCCTGCCTGCCTGCCTGCCTGCCTGCCTGCCTGTCTGTCTGTCTGTCTGTCTGCCTGCCTGCCTGCCTGCCTGCCTGTCTGTCTATCTATCTATCTATCTATCTATCTATCTATCTATCTATCTATCTATCTATCTATCTATCTATCTATCTATCTATCTATCTATCTATCTATCTATCTATCTATCTATCTATCTATCTATCTATCTATCTATCTATCTATCTATCTATCTATCTGTCTATCTATCCATCTATCTATCTATCTATCTATCTATCTATCTATCTATCTATCTATCTATCTATCTATCTATCTATCTATCTATCTATCTATCTATCTATCTATCTATCTATCTATCTATCTATCTATCTATCTATCTATCCGCCTACGACTTCTAGATATCCTGACCGTTTCTATAATGGTATCTATGCCAAACTTGGTATGGCATAACATGACTGTATGGAGAACATATCTTACTAGTAATAACATGAAAATCATGACATTTATGACATGATTGTCATGATTAACATTTCATAATCCTGGAGCGCCTGCCGTTGTTTCGTTCATATGGCATGTTGCAAAACTAGTATGGTATGATATGATTGCATGGCGAACACAAGTGACAGACCCCAACATGAAAATTATGATATTTGTGTCATGTAACGATATGAATACATGCCACGCTCATGATGCGCTCGCGGCCGTTTCGCTAGCGTCACATATACCAAATTTGGTATTACGGTACGTGAATTGATGAGCAAGGTATGCGACTGGTGCGAGCATAATAATCAGGAGATGCGTGTCATGTAACAACATGACTACAAAGCACGCTCATGATGCGCTGGCGGTCGTTTCGCTAGCTTCACTTATACAAAATTTGGTATTGCAGGACGTGAATGAATGACGAAGTTATGATACTGGTGCAAACATAATAAACATGAGATGCGTATCATGTAACAACACGATTTACGTTCCACGCTCATGATGCGCTCACGCCCGTTTCGCTAACTTCACGTGTACCATTGCTTTGACGCATGCGCGTTGTAGCGCGTCCGGCGTCCCTCCGTCACGAAAAGAGACAGACGCAGTGCTTTCTGGGTAACGTAGTGGGTGTGAAGTGCAACATGTCGCATTTCGTCCAGAGTGCCGTCGAACCGCGCCGACGGACGCTGGTCGCGTCTGGCATCAGACAGAGTAATCGCGTTTTGCTAACGTAGCGTCGCTGTGCTCAACACGCCCGCGAGTCAACGCTACATTCGAGTATCTTGGGCCCTTCACGATGCGCTCGTGGCCGTTTTGCTAGCTCTACATATACCAAGATTGGTGTTACATGACGTCAATGGATGACGAAAGTATAACACTGGTGCAAACATGATAATCCTGACAAGCGTGTCATGTAAGAACATAACAACATACCACTCTCATACCGTGCTCGCAGCCATTTCTCCAGCTTCTCATATACAAAATTTGCTATCACATGACGTGAATAGATGACGAAGGGAAACGACACATCTTAACATGCTAATAATGACACATAACTCATGTAAGGCATCGTTCACCTCGACCTCGTAACATTGTGCTGATTTTAAAGTGACATATCAACCTTTCTCATTCGTGCTTCGCATATCATCGATTCCCACTGTACGTGGGACCTGCCATTTTTAGGGGCGAAGCTCCTTAACCCGTTCATCTCTCGTAGCTGTTGTAGTGTGTAACAAGTGTAACATTTTGACCTCCAAGGTGGTGCCGGTGAGAGATTTTTTCTGTGCGTTGTTGAACAATAAAAGATAGTGCTCAACGTACATGCCATTGGCTGCTAAGGGGGAATGAGAGACAGGAGCATTCGGCTTTTAGTGAACGCGCACGCTGCGATCCCCATTAGCAGCCATTAGCATGTACGTTGAGCACTATCTGACAAGAAAGGGTTGCTACGTTATACTCGCTGGGTGTAACCTCCTTAGTTTTAGAAAGGTTTAGCGAGCGTTGAGCCGCAGTGCAATGAATACAATGTACTAGTATATACCATCAACTCGAGGTGGTTAAAGGTGGGAAGTAGACTCGAAGCGCAAGCAGTAAGAAAGTGTGCGTGTGCCACTTCTCGTTTAGTCCTTGGAATGTCCACTGGATGGCGGTGCTTCTATATGGGGAATATATAATGAAAAAATGCGAAATGGTGGTACTTGGAGTGTTGAATAGATGGACGAACGGACACACAGACAGATTCATGGATGGGCGCATGAACGGACGCAGGGGCGGATGCATGGACGAATGCAGGGACGGACGCATAAACAGACGCACGCACGGACGGGCGGATGGAAGCATGGACGGTCACACAGAGGGCGCATGGACGGACGGAAGCAGGAATGAATGGACAGACGAATGCTTCGCCCCACTTTCCATCATTCACACCGTGGATATGCTGCCATCTTTTTTAAAAGACGATAGTCTTTTTTTCTGAAGCATCTAGTGAAAATTTCTCCTTCAGAGTTTTTTTGTGGACTCAGGCAAATGTTAACGTGTCGAGGAAGTGCAGTGGGTGCAACTCCTGACAGCACATAACCAATTTTTTAGGCTCTATATCCACTCAGTGTTTCCGTAGGAATGTATCTTAAAGTTTATTGAACCAACAGCCAGTTTGAATGAATCGATGTTTTCAACTTAGTAAGTTACTAAGGTCCAGCAGTACTATATATCTTTGGCCAAGTTTGCGTGTTTCGTTTTGCGTTGATATAATACTAAGGTGCGTTGCGCGTTGAAAGTTCGGTTGTTTATGCGACGTAATTTCCCATTTCATCCCGTGACTGTGTAGTGTACTAATGCTGTTCTCCCTGTCTTTCTTTGTTGCTTCTAGAACAAAGAAGAAATTCTTTCATGCCTTATAAAACGTGAAAATTGACCGACTACGTCCCGTGCCGGCATCGTGCACATGTGTCGCAAAAAATTATCTTCTCGTGCTCATGACACATTGATATCGAAAATTCAGTTATGGCACTTTCACAGCTTGCGAAAGTTCTTCTTTACAGTTTTTTCGCTGCACCATCTTTTGCCCCTTCAGCTTCCATTGATAGCGCTGAAGTTTTGGTTCCAAGCAACGAATGTGTGCCTTGAATTTTTTAAAGTGATCAGGAGCTGCATGCAGCTCGTCTATTTGGCATGCCACCTTTATACTTTTGGTCATACTAGTGTCTATACAAAAAAAATGGCGGATTACACGTTCAGTGGAAATTCATGTATGCGAAGCAGGAATGAGAAAGGTATATGTTACTTTAAAATCACCACAACGTTACGAGGTGGAGGTAAATTATAGCGTACCGCAATTCCGTGTCATGATTATTCTGTTTGAATGTGTCGCTTACCATCGTCATCTATTCTTGTGACGAGATGCCAAATTTAGTATACGTGGAGCTAGCGAAACGGCTGCCAGCACACTATGAACGTGGTATGTGTTCATGTTCTTATATAACACGCGTGTCATGATTCGCATGTTTGCACCAGTCATAGGCCTCCGTTATCTATTGACGTCACGTAACACCAAATTTGGTGTATGTGGAGCTAGCTAAATGGCCGCGAGTGAATGATGAAGGTCCCAATATACCCCAATGTAGCGTTGATGCACGCGCACGCTGGTCACAGCAACGCTACGTTATAAAAAAAATTGCAGATCCCACGTACAGTGGGAATCGACGATATGCGAAGCACGAATGAGGAATGTTTATATGCCACTTTCAAATCACCAGAACGTTAAGAGGTGGAAGTAAATTATGTCGTACACGACTTACAGGTGATGGAGGAAGAGAAGGAGGATACAACTTTATTAAAAAAAAGTCAAAGTAAATGTGGCTGGGCCCCTAGACGTCTGGGAGCACCCTGGCCGACATCTCTAGGCAGGCCCGGTGCACCCGCCACAACTGGTCGTCCGAGCCAGTGACCCAAAGAGCGGCCTCCCACGAGGAAAGGGAAGAGTAAGGGATAGGGTCTACCGCCATAGGCTTTGGGCAGTTCCACAAGCAGTGAAAAACATCAGCCCGGGGTGCCCCGCAGGTGGTGCAATGTGGTTGGTGAAGAGTGGGGTAAAATAGGTTTGCCAAATAGAGAGAAATCAATGCTTTTGTTTGCAGCTGGCGCCAAACTAAACTCTGATTAGGGGGGAGGGAGAAGTGTGGGGCAGGGAAATCTCGTCTGCCGTTACGGTAATACCTCGTAATCTCATGGTAGGTGCGAATTTCCTCTTGTGGTTGTCTCACGGGTTCGGGTGAGCGATCCCCCGGGGTCCGGATGAAAAGACCTCGGACATGCGCATGAACGCGCTCATTCCCGGGGATACACTCATGGCCAGGCACCCACGTGATAGTCACCGGATGGAGAAGTGAAGGAATGTTGCTCAGTATGCGTGAGACTGTCTTTGGTGCTATGCCTTGGCGCAAGTATCGATTAGCGCTCTGGGAATCAGTGCAAATTTCTGTAATAATAGAATCTGCGGCCGCATGCACCACTGCTAGGGCTAGTGCAACCCCCTCAGCCACGTCAGGACGTGCCGTTTTAACGGACGCGGAAACGCTAATGCGCCCGTCTTCTGTCATGGCAGCAGTCATGGCTTTTCTTTCAAGTGGGCCTACCGCAGCGTCGACATAGAGGACGTCTTCACGGTTTTTGTACCTTCGTATGTAATAATCAGCGCGTGCCTTGCGTCAGCCTGGATGGAGTTGTGGATTCATGTTGCGCGGCAATGGTTTGAGTTGCATGTGTGCCACGACCCTTATTGGAATAGGCGACCATGCTTCTTCGTATCGCATCGTGTCGCTTGATTCAAGCCCCAGGGTTCGGAGCAGGTTCCGCCCTGTAGGTGTCCGAGAAAGGCGCAGGAGCTGATTGCTTCTCTGTGCTTCTAGTATTTCTTGCACTGTATTATGCAGACCTGTCTCTAGGAGGAAAGTAGTTTTGGTGCGCATCGGCAACCTCAATGTGGTTTTAACCGCCCGGCTGATTAGACTGTTAGTCCGTTCAATTTGCTTTTGAGTGAGATGGTGATACGGAAGATGATAAGCGAGGCGACTCACGACCAAAGCTTCAACAATTTGCATGGTGTCCTTTCCAGATAGACCATGATTGCGCGACGCAATCCGGTGAATAAGTGCTGAAATTTGCTTTATCTGCTTACCAAGAATGTTCAAGGTGTAGTTTGCGTCTAAGTTTGATTGTATGTGTAGACCCAATACCCTGATTTCATGTACTCTTGGCACAGGTTGACCATGCACGTGCAAGTAAATGCTTGGGTCGTGCATGCGGGGTTTAATTGTAAGTAACTCCGACTTTTCTGGCGAACAGTGGAGGCCCATTCTACTAATATACCGCTGGATGACGTTGATGGCAGTTTGCAGAACGTATTGTGCCCCCCCCCCCCCAATAGAGCCATGGCACACCCACAGAGTCATATAATCGGCGTAAAATGCATGCTGTAATTTAGGAATATCAGCAAGCTTTTTGGCGAATGGGGCCAAGGCTACATTGAATAAGAGTGGCGATAGGACAGCTCCCTGGGGTGTACCCCTGTTTGGGAGAGAAAAAGTGGCGGATGTAAGTGTACCTAATCTAACCTCGGTGGTGCGGCTTTCCAAAAAAAGCTTTGACATAATGCCAGGTCCTACGACCACAGCCAGTTGTGGCCAATGTCCTGAGAATGTGTTCGTGACCTACGTTGTCGAAAGCCTTTCGTATGTCTAATGCGAGAATGGCCCTGGTTTGGGCTGTCTGCTGTTTGGGATCAAATAGAGTCTCTTTAACCTGCAGGAGGACATTCTGCACCGATAGGTTGGGGCAAAAGCCAAACTGGGTGTTGGGAAAGAAATTGATAGCTTCTAAATGTGGCTGAGTCGACGGAGAACAACATGCTCAAAAAGTTTACCTACACAGCTCGTGAGCGAGGTGGGTCGTAAACTTTCGAGAAGTAGTGATTTGCCTGATTTCGGAATCAGATTAATCTGTGCTTGTTTCCAAACACAGGGCAGTGTGCCCTTGCTTCAGTGTTCGTTAAAGAGATCCGTGAGCTCCTGTAGAGACACGTCATCAAAGTTTTGGAGGATCTTATGTGTTATACGATCCGGCCCTAGTGCAGTGTCCCGGGTAATACAAGCAAGGGCCTGTTTTACCTCTGAAAGCGTGATACCTGCATCCAAGTTTTAGTCCGGATCAAGGGGTGTTAAAGGGAGTGCGTTCAGATCCGCCGGTAGGGGTCGAGAAATGCAAAGGTTTTTTATGTGTGTCATAATGTCTGTGCCTTTTTGCTCTTCTAGGTAAATTAGCCGTCGGGTAGCGGTGTGAATGTGGTTTTTGGTCGACGTGGGATCTAGAAGGGCCCTTAGAATGTTCCATGCACGTTTTGTGCCAAGTGTTCCTTTCAGTGCCCCACAAAAGTTTCCCAATTGGCTTTCGCTAACTGGGTGGCATACTGTGCGGCTTCCTCTGTGATTGCAGCGATACGTAGGCGAAGTTTGCGGTTTAGCCTCTGACGCTTCCATCGTTTACAAAGGCTTCGTCGGGCCTCCCACAGATGAAGGAGGTGGGGGTCAACTTGAGGCGCATTTGGCATGTTCTTAATCTTTTACCAGACCTATCAACAGCATCTTGTATCCTTTGAGTCCAGGACTCTATAGATTGCGGAGTGGTATCCTCCGCGTAGATATATGTGCGGAGTTTATCCCAGTCAACGAGGGTCTGCAATTTAGTTCGGAAAATTTAAGAATTTTGCGTTATGACAGTTCGCATCACATGGTGGTCGCTACCTAATGTATCTGGCAGAACCTCATGTGTTTTTACTATTACATGTGCGGTCGTGAGGTCAGGCGTGGTATCCCTGGCGGTGCTAGTGGCTACTCGCGGTGGCACTGTAGGATCAGTAATTAAGGTAAGTGCGTGTGGTACATCATGGCGCTATGTACAAGGTTACCTTTCGGTGAGTTACTTATGTAACTCCATGCGGTATGGCGTGCATTAAAGTCACCTACTATAATGCGATGTGTGGACCGCGTTTGAGCAAGAATTTCGAGTATGCCAGTGCCCTTATCTTTAGGGGTGCTGTATATGTTGATTACCAAGAGTCCTTTACCCGATGTGTGATTCGACGAGATTACCTCAAGAGCTGTGTACTCGGTTTTATTCTCTGATGAGCTTCTCGTAGGGGTCCGATCTATGAATGGAATGGTTTAATGAATAACAATAGCGGTACGCGATGTTACCGATGCCACCTGATATCCTTGCAGAGAGAAGGGGACAGACCCCGTCTCCCGCAGAGCCACTATATGAGGTGGTTCAGCGGAGTGTTGAATGTAGGCGGCCAATTGAGAGTGTTTTTTTCTGATGCTTCTACAGTTCAACTGCCATATGTTGATATCAGATGAATTTTGATTTCCGGATGGAGAAGGCAAGCCTGCTCTTCCGGGATTTTGTCGATTACTAGAATTCGCCATGTTGGGGTCGTTGTGGGAGTGGAAACTCCCGATTGTGGGCTGTTCGCCTGCGCCATGTGCTGAGAGGAAGCGGCGGCAGATTTGCGTTGTTTGTGCTTACGGGTTGGTGAAGATTGAGCTTCCATATCGTACAGGTGATTAATTGCAGCCTCAACTTTTTCCAAGCGGTGACTAAACGTAGTCTCCATTCTTTAGAGGGCCTGTTCTTGTTCGTTAATCAGTTGTGTTTTAACAGCCTCGAGGCTATCACTTACGAACTTTAGAGCTAGTTGTGTGAGAGCTTGAGTGAATTCTGGGGTTTGGAAATACTGGGCACACGTCTGTTGAACGAGGGTTGGTGAATGGGGTGGTGTTGATCGCGAAGGATTTTGGGGGGCCTGCTCAACGGGCGACTTACCAGGAACGGCCAGGGGGTCTTGCCGTCACGGTAGCTGCAACTGTGGGGCTTGATCAAGGCGACCTCCTGCAGCCAAGCTAGATGAACTCGAGGCCGCTGCCCTGGCCTCCAAGCCAAGTGCATGGGTGGGCTCTCGTTGCGGGAGTGCTGGCCACGTATTGTAGCTTTTCGCACTGCACTGCGAAGAAGGCGGTGGGTAGTTCCTGGATGAATGCGCAGATGCCTGGATAGGTGGAGGTGCTCCGGGTTGAATAGGTTGCGAGGTCTGCTTTCCATGCTTTGGGGTTTTTGAGTGCTTGGATTGAGCACTCCTACCGTGGCCTTCGCTGCTGGCGTGCTGAGGACGGCTGCGAGGTTGTTTGTTTGGTGGCAACTGTTCAGAAAGTTGTTTCAGTGGAGGATCATTGGACTTTTCTAGAAGCTGGCGTTCATCTCTAAAAACACAGGGCCCAGGTCTCCTTTGTCGGGCTGGGCAACCCAGGTCGACGGTGGGGTGTTCGTCGGAGCCACAGGTTAAACACCGCGGGACGCAACCATCGTGGTGTTCAATTGGGTTTAGAATGCCACAATTTCCACACCGGCGTTCCTGTGGATATGGGCAGATGTCGTGTCGGTGGCCAGTTCTGAGGCAGCAGTGGCACACTTGGGTGACTGGTCGAAAAGGTCTACACCAAAATTCCACGCCTTGGAAGTAAACGTATCGGGGAACACGCTTTCCCTCGAAGGTGTAGAGGCATGCTCCATTCGTTGAATGGTGGCGCTTGGATAATATTGATACTTTGAGGATAAGTGACGGTGTCGTTCATGAGGGCTTCTCTGTGGGTATAGGGAGGGATCCTGTGATTACTCCTTTGCAGGAATTATCTGGGGAAGCCACGTAAGCGGAGACTTCATACGATCTGCTGCCGAGCTTGAGCGTCTGCACATGACACAGCTGTACCGCGAGGTCTGGGTCGGAGGTGCTAAATAGGGCGATGTTCTGCTCCTTGCGTACTCGTATCCGCGCACTCATGGGCAAGGGGACTCAAAGCGCGGTTTGTATAGCAGCGCGCAAGGGTAAAATCACTTCTTGTTGTAGAGATATGCCTCCTCTTATACGAAATGTCACCTTGTGGTCCTCTACGGGAAGGGGTGGCAGGTGGAGCCAGCCGGCTCTATGTCAGTGCGCGCGTTGGTGGAATGTGGCTGGTGACGTCGCGGAGGCCTCCTCGGCAACGACCTTCTTTCGGCGAGCGTCGATCACCCGAAACCATGGAGTATGAGGCACGAATGGCAGCAGGTATGTATTGTTGGACGCTTCGGCAACGCCGCTCGGACCGGGGGTAGAGTCACTGGGCCCTACATTGTCCATGGGTTCGAAGTCTTCAGCATCCATGCAATCCAGTTGGTCTGGTGAGTCAGAATTCTCCATGTGATGACTATCATGCTTGGATGTGTCGTTTACCTTCGTCATTTATTCACGTCTCATGATGAAAAAGTTAGTATAAATGGAGCTAGCGAAACGACCACAAGTACGCTATGGGCATGGTATGTTGTCATCTTCTTACATGACACGTGTCTGATGATTATCATGTTTTCACCAGTCATATACCCTCGCCATTCATCGACGTCATGTAACACGAAGTTCGGTATATGTGCAGCCATCGAAACGGCCTCAAGTGCATCATGAAGGGCCCAATATACTCCAATGTAATGTTGACGCGCACGCACGCTGGGCACAGCGACGCTACGTTAGCGAAACGCGAGCACTCTTAGTCTGACGCCAGTTCCGGCCGGCGTCCGTCGGCGCGGCCTGACGGCAACGGGCCCGATAAGGGACATGCTGCATTTCGCGGCGATGCGTTACCCAGATAACGATGCGTCTCCCTTTTTCGTGATGGAGGGACGCCTGACGCGCTGAAACGAGCATGCGTGAAAGCAACGCAGCGCGGCGTGCGCCTGCGAGTATATCGCAGGACCAGCGCTTGGCGTGGCAACGCAGGCGTGACGTGACGAAATTAACGCCGGCAAACACGCGCACCGAGTCACGTCGAAATGTATTGGCGCCTCGACTGCGGCATTTAGTGATGTTCTCACATGATATGCATCTCATGGTTATCATGTTTGTACCAGCCACATACCTTAGTCATCCATTGGCGTCATGTCATAGCAAATAAGGCACATGTGAAGCTTGTGAAAAGGCCATGAGCGTATCATCAGAGTGGCATGTAGCCATGTTATTACATAACACGCATGTCGTGATTATCATGTTTGGATATGTCATTTACCTATGTCGTCCCTTTGCGTCACGTAATGCTGAGTTTCGTACATGTAAAGCTAGCGAAACTGCAGCGAGTGAATCATGAGCATAGCATGTAGTCACGTTGTTACATGACACGTATCTCATGTTTATCATGTTTTCACCAGTATCATACCTTCGTCATCTATTCACGTCCCGTAATACCAAATTTGGTATAAGTGGAGCTAGCGAAACGGGCCCTAGTGCATCATGAGCATGGAATATAATCATGTTGTTACATGACACGCATATAATAATTATCATATTTGAACCAGTCACACACCTTCGTCATCTATTCACGTACTGTAATACCAAATTCGGTATATGTGACGCTAGCAAAACAGCCGCGAGCGCATCATGAGCGTGGCATGTTAGTCATTTTGTTACATGACACGATGTCATGATTTTTGTCTTATCGTCTTTCGCTGGTGTTCGCCATGCAATCATGCGATACCCTACCAGTTTTGCAACATGCCATGTGAACGAAAGCACCGCAAGAGCTGCAGAACCATGAAATGTATATCATGACATTCAAGACATCGATATCATGATTTTCGTGTTATGACTAGTTGAATATGTTCTTCATACAGTCATGTTATGCCATACCAAGTTTGGTATCGATACGATTATCGAATCGGTCGGGAGAGCTAAAAGTTGTAGGCGGCTAGATAGATAGATAGATAGATAGATAGAGAGATAGATAGATAGATAGAGAGATAGATAGATAGATAACTAGATAGATAGATAGATAGATAAATAGATAGATAGATAGATAGATAGATAGATAGATACGCTCAAAGTCGGTGAAGCTCGCTAAAAAATGCTTGGCATTAAAAAAACAGCGAGCATCTCATTCATCGAGCCTCTGTATTACTGGCATGCAACGAGAAGAGGCGGGCCGTTTGCTCACCTTCAATAATTGCGTCATTATCCGAGGCAGCTCTGTCGAAGGCGCTCGTGAACAGTGAAGTTGCAGCTTCTACAGTCTAGAGATCAGTTGATGGTTCTCAGCAACGCCTGGTAGACGTGCGAGCTCTGAACTTTTTTGCACATAGAGCGGTATCTTCACAACTGCTGCTCAATGATTTACTGGTTCACGCGAAAGATCGCACTCTAGTCGAAGTGGTTTTTGCACACGTGCACTTGCGGGTAATGAAATGTGTAACCACCTTAAGCTTCTTGTCGCGGTATAGCGCACTTCCACTTTTCTCGCCGTTCGCTGCCCAGGCAGCCAGAACATTGCGCCTTTTTCGTTATTTCTCTTGTAACCAAATCGACACCCTGGTAGCAGAATGTCCTATCAGCACTATCAGCGTCAAATGAAACACGAACTGTGGCAAGCATATTCGACAGTGTAGTGCGTGCTGTCCAGTTATCAACGTTGACAAGCGCGTGCATACTGTTCGGCAGTTCTTCGCACGTACGCTTGCCTGTCCGCTGTGATAGCTGGACGGCACGCACTATAACATCGCGAAGACTCGCCGCAGTTCGGGTTTCATTTGACGCTGATACTACGCTGCATTCTTTTCGATCTTCAGGCACACCACCAAAGATATGATAAGAACGTGCGGTAGCATGGCATGCCACGGTATGCGGCCGCCGTCTGACCGATGCCTCCGGCGAGGACGCAACGCCACCCCGCGGCCACCACTTGCTGCACAGAAACCTCTCCCTTAGAGTTACGACGAAGCTTCATGACAAGTAAAAAAATTGGCAGAGCCCACGTACAGTGGGAATCGATGATATGCGAAGCACGAATGAGGAAGGGTGATAGTTCACTTTAAAATCAGCACAACGTTAAAGCGGGATTCACACGAGGGAGAAATACACGGGGGATAAAGGCGGAGCGTAGTGACATCAACACGCGAGGATAAGTCCCCCCAAATGTCCCTCACTCGCATGAACGAGGCGAACGGTGGGGGAGATCAGTGTGGCCAGAGCCTCCACCTTAATGAAGCGGGAGCGCTGAAGAATTTTTTGACCCCCAGTCATATATATCGGCAAGCTTTCGTCTTGAAGGTGGGAGAGGGGGGTCCAAGCTGCGTTGTGTTTTGACTGGAGAAGGAGGAAAGCGTTGGCGTTTCTTGCGTGAGGGAAGTACTGGTGTGGTTTGAGGGAAGTGCCCCCCACCCCCCCGGCCGCTTTGCTGCTTTTAGAAACGTTCTTGTTTATATGCCTTTTTTTGTGCGGAATGCAGACGCGGCGTTGCTCTTGGTTCGACTCACCACCAGAAGCTTTTGTTTTTTGCAAAAACGAACTCGCCCAAAGCGACATTCCGGGCAGCGTCATTGATAAGGGCTTTTCTTTTTATATTGAGGGGGGGGGGGGGGGCTACGAAATTCCTCACAGATTCTCTGACTCGTGAAATAGTACTATTGAGTTGGTAGATAGGAATTTCGGTATCTATAGAAATTGGTTGGCTTTCTGTGAACGAATGAGTTATGCTATGATAGCTTTTCTCTCTCGATAACCGCCGAGAACGGAAGGAATCTAGCCTAATAATATTTGATAATTATCTGTACAACCGTTTCTTAACAATTTCGAAACACAAGATATTAAAAGAGCACTTGTGTCTTCACTATGTGAACTCAGCCTAAGATTCTGCTGTATCAGTGCAGCTGATAAATTAAAATGTGAAGTATGTCATGTTCTGAAAATAAAAAGCAGCTCGCAGAATCTACGGCTGCCAATATTTTAAGTGCCGAACCTTGAATAATGAGGCCCGTTAAAAAATGTTGTTATAAGGTAAGATATCTCCACCAGGCTGGACAAGCAGAGCAGTAGCAGCAGCAGTAACAACAACAAAAGTGGGCGATGTCACAATTCCTATCAACATAGCCACTTTAAAACAAAACTAAATATCATTTTATAGAGATGGTAGCGCTCCACCATCTGCTTGACTATCGTCTCCCACACACCATTCTTTAGGTTAGTTTCACTATAGATATCGGAAGAGAATCCCACAAGCGATGATATTTTTCCACAAGAGAAAAGAAAAAAAGTTGCGTCATCATTCATTTTCGCCGTCACGGTGCACGCAAGTCCGCAGCGTAATTTGGAACAGCCACCGCCGCCGGATTCTGCTAGCACTTCAGGAGAGAGGGCTACAATGTGGCCAGAGACCCAACCGAAATTCCGCTACATCCCCCGCTACACGGTCATCGTTTGACCGGTCGGAGAAACGATCCCTGCCTCCCCCGACGAGGGGCGAGGGGGTCACGTTGACACAATAACCCGTGACGTCGTTGCCACGTGATGTACTATCCTCACCTCTCCTCCGGGGATTTCTTCCTCGTGTGAATCCCGCTTAAGAGGCGGAGGTGAATTATGGCATACATGACCTCCATGTCATGATTATCATGTATGGACGTTTCATTTACCTTCACCATTTATTAACGTCACCTTTGTAGCAGGCGAGTATTCTCACCTGGTACCAACTTCTGTATATATGGAGCTAGCGAAACGGCCACAAGCGTGCTATGAGCGTAGAATGTAGTCATGTTTTACATAAAAAACATATCATGATTATCATATTTGGACGTGTCATTTACATTCATCGTCCATTCACGTCACGCAATACCAAACTTGGTATACGTGCAACTAGTGAAACGGCCGCGAGAACACTTTGAGCGTTACATGTAGTTGTGTTTTACAGGAAACGCATATTATGATTAACTGGTTTGGACGTGTCATTTACCTTTGTCGTCAATTCACTTCCCGTGATACCAAATTTGGTACATGTAGAGCTGGTGAAACGGCGGCGAGCGCGTCAAGAAAGGCAGAATATACTCCAGCGCAACGTTGACGCTCGCGCAGGCTGGGCGCAGTGACGCCACGCTAGCAGAACGCGACCACTCTATAACGTGATGCCAGGCGCGACCAGCGCGACAAGCGTCCGTCAGCGCGGCCCGGTGGTAATCGACCCGAAATGCGACATGCTGCATTTCGCGCCGACGACGTTACTTAAAAAGCACCAGGTCTGCCTCTCTTCGTGAAGGAGGGACGCCGTGTATGCTCAAACGCGCATGCGACAAAGCAACGCAGCGTGGTGCGCGCCTGCGAGTATACGACATGCAAATCCACAATGAACGTCAGTGGTAAGATCCACTGATTTCTACTAGGGGTATATCAGCGCCTGGCGTGGCATCGCCGGCGTGACGCGATAAAACGAACGCCAGCGCGCATTCGTGCCGGCTTACGTCGAAGTGTGTTGGCGCCTTGAGTGTGGCGTGTATTAATGTTCTTATATGTCACGCATTTCATGATTATCGTGTTTGCACCAGTCACATATTTTCGTCATACATTCACAAGACGTAACGGTAGCGAAACAGCCACAAGCACATCCTAAGTGTGGGACGTAGTCATGTTGTTACATGACACGCATGCCATGATTATCATGCTTGGACGTTTAATTTACCTGTTGTCCGTTCACGTCACTTAATACCGAATTAGGTACATGTGAAGCTAGCGAAACGGCTGCGAGTGCATCATGAGCGTAGCATGTAGTTATGTTTTTACATGACATGCATCTCATAATATCATGTTTACACCAGTCACACACCTTCGTCATTGATTGATTGATTGATTGATTGATATGTGGGGTTTAACGGCCCAAAACCACCATATGATTATGACAGATACCGTAGTGGTGGACTCCGGATATTTCGTCCACCTGGAGTTCTTTAACGCGCACTTAAATCTGAGCACACGGGCCTACGATTCCGCCTTCATCGAAAATGCAGCCACCACAGCCGGGAATCGATCCCGCGACCTGCGGGTCAGCAGCCGAGTACCTTAGCCACTAGACCACCACGGCGGGGCTTGTCCTCCATTCATGTCATGGAATACCGAATTTGGTTCATGAGAAGCTAGCGAAGCGCCCGTGAGCGTGTCATGAGCATGGCTTTTAGTCACCTTGTTACATAACACGCATTTCATGATTATCATGTTTGCACCAGTCACATACCATCGTCATCCATTCACGTCCCGTAATCCAAATTCAGTACATGCAAAGCTAGCGAAACGGCCGTGAACACATCATAAGTGTGGCATGTAGTCATGTTGTTACATGACACACATGTCATGATCGTGATGTTAGGTTCTGTCGCTTGTGTTCGCCATGTAGTCATGTCATATCTTACCAGTTTTGCAACATATCATGCGAATGAAACCACCGCAAGAGCAGTAAGACCATGACATATAAACCATTACATTTATGACATACATGTCACGATTTTCATGTTGTGACTAGATTGATTGATTGATATGTGGGGTTTAACGTCCCAAAATCACCATATGATTATGAGAGACGCCGTAGGGGAGGGCTCCGGAAATTTTGGCCACCTGGGGTTCTTTAACGTGCACCCAAATCTGAGCACACGGGCCTACAACATTTCTGCCTCCATCGGAAATGCAGCCGCCGCAGCCGGGATTTGAACCTGTGACCTGTGGGTCAGCAGCCGAGTGCCTTAGCCACTAGACCACCGCGGCGGGGTCATGTTGTGACTAGTCAGTTGTGTTCTTCACACAGTCATATTATATGATACAAAGTTTGGTATTGATACCATTATCCAAACGGCCAGGAAAGCTAAAAGTCGTGGGGGGCTAGAAATATAGGTACATGATAGATAGATAGATAGATAGATAGATAGATAGATAGATAGATAGATAGATAGATAGATAGATAGATAGATAGATAGATAGAGAGATAGATAGATAGATAGATAGACAGATAGATTCGCTCATAGTCAAAGTTTGCCAAGAAATGCTTTGCATTTGAAAATATTGAAGAACTCTGATGTAACTTCGCACGTGGTGGGCATGCACGCGGCGGGCACGCGTGTGGTCCATCGACGCCCACCAGACCACTGGTGAAAAGAAAAAACACGTGAGCGGGTCGGCTGACATTGAACAACAGCTTTAGAAATAGTGTCTTTGAAGCTTGAACTATTTTGAAAAGTGGTTACTTAATGCACCATAAAAGAACGTCTAAAGTAGTCAGAAGAGAGAGACAGAACAAAATGAGAGAAAGGCAGGGAAGTCAACCAGAAATGGGGGACCCGGTTCGCTGCGCTGTTCTAAACCAAGAAAGATGGGCAAAAATGTGAAGAGCAAAGAATAAAGAGAGTGGAGGTGCTTTAGCCTATTTGACAGGTCATGCAACCACGCCAAAAGTTCAATAAGGCCCTAATTGATCTTCTGTGTGAAGACAGATCATGTCGTCTTTCGAACATTGACTGTTCTTACAAGGGACTGTCTGCACGGCAGGCTTACGCAGCAGCTAGCTGCTGTATGTGCTTGCTGTAGCGAGGGCAGTGACAGAGAACGTGACAGAGAACGAGACAGCGAAAGAGGCTCCCGATTTAGGCTCCCGACCTACCTAGTGAGCACCCGAATTTGGGGAAGAGCGTTAGGAAATCAGCCAGATTAAGATGGCCGAGGCTCTCGCCATGGCTGCTCACCTCGCTCCGGCGAAGACAGAAGAGGAAATCGTTTGCGCTAACGTGGTTCAATACATCTTTGTCGTTAGTACGCCGACGGGAAAGAATGCTCGTGCTTACGTGAGAGTGGAAGCTTTACTCGTAGGGTCAACCCAATACGAAGTGAACTCGTACCTGACGGTGCCTGAGAACACACGCAAAGGGAGAGTACGGGGCGTTGACCTCGACTTTGACCACAACCAGCTTCGCGATATGATCGTCAAGCCGAGGAACCTGAAAGCTCTCGAAGTGAAACGCATCAAGGTCACTACCACGATCATTGTTCTGTTCCATGGACTCGGCCAAATTATGTCGTGTGCGGTGCGAGCGCACTTTGTTGTACGTTCTACAGGTGCTAGACGGACATCAATTACGTCTATAGCAGGCTGGGCCACCATGCCGACGTGTACCTGACCCCGAAGAACATGATTTGCAGAGAATGCTGCCCCACGTTTCCCGCAGAAGACCACGAGTGCTCGCCCAAGTGCGCCCTCTGCGAGGGACCTCATCTCATAGCGGACAAGGATGGCTAGCAACGCTTCCAAGTGCTATATGTCGTCCGTCGGAAAAGGAGGCAACGGAAACACGTTACAAAAACACCTGTGATGCCAATGGCGTCCGGATGCCAAAGGCGTGGTATTAACTTAACCTATTATAACTTAGTCAACATAAAATGTACGTCGAGACAAATTCACACGAACAATTTAGAGCTTGACAAAATAGGAATTGGCTAAATGAAAATGACATTCCATGCCATTTGGGCTGAGAAAAGTGGTCTGAAATAATTAACTTTCGCCATAGTCAAACGTCAGTTTCGCAGAGATATCCGAAAAAGCGCTACTCAGTTGCTCTCACCAACCACCAGGTGCGCTAGAGTCGATTGCGCCGCCGGGGTCTATGCGAGTGTCGGCTCGTACCTTTTTCTTTCTCCATGAGCAAACAACTGCAAAAAACATCGTTTAAGAGAATTTTATTTCAAGGTCTATCTTACATAACTTATTGTGTACACAAAAATATATAACGTGTTGTTAATGGGTATGTAAAGTGCATGCTGTTATGTACAGCGGAAAACACCTATTTGTGCATGCAGTGATGTTCATATGTACTCTAGCGGCCATCATCACCACCATCATCATCGGTCACATATTAATTTTGGCGCGCCCCTGCGCTTAGTTCCTCGTTCGGCATGCTCCGCGGTTGAAAGAAAATAAAGCTCAGTTCTGCTCCTGCGGTTGGCCTGAACAGGTTCACACGCATGGTTACAGAGGACCTAACCTTGGTCCCTATATGTATAATGCAAAGTTTGTACAACAAGGATGGAGCATAAAGTTCGTGATTATGAAGCTTAAATAAACAATAAAGGCTATTTATACAAACAAAGAAGTGTTTCACAATGTAAGGTAAAATTTCGCATCCACCTATGAGGACAATTTGCTCTCGTGCTCAAGCACAATAAATCATACAGTAGGGCATGTTTTCGAGAAGGAGCACTAAACGTCGACAACCTTTTGAATTTCGACACATATACCGGTAAACGACGATAGTTGTTTAGGTAAACCCGCCTGCGCTTCTCGAGCTTCATGAGATAGTTTTATTATTACACTTGAAATCGACAAATACTAACCAAAGAGTTTTCAGGGTAAGTGTTACAGAAAGCTTCCCGCTTCTAGCTTCTAGTTCACCTTATATTCATAATATCGCAATGTCACACATGTTCCTAACAAGCGCAGATGGAAAAACGCCAGGCCTGCGGGGAAGGAGCAGCACAGTCACAGAAAAAGCTAGAAGAACGGCCTTTCAGAGCCTTTTCGAAAAACTTATTAGGTAACTGCTGCTAGCACATTTGCTTTATACCCACGACGGCATTATAATAAAGAAGTGCGACACACAGAACCGTTGAGACGATAGAAATAAAAAAATGGCAGCATATTCACGGGGTGAATGATGGAGAGTGGGGCGAAGCATCCGTCCGTCCTTTCATTCTTGCTTCTATCCGTCCATGCGTCCCTCTGTGTGACCATCCATGCGTTCATCCGCCCGTCTGTGCGTGCGTCTGTTCATGCGTCGATCCCTGCGTTCGTCCATGCATCCGCCCCTGCGTCCGTCCATCCCTATTGCAAAAACAGCGTCATGCTATAGTACGTTTTTTGGCACTGGTACACGCTGGAGACGCTGGTACACGCTTGTAATCACTGGCACTTCGCTGCGCACTAGGAAAAAGCTGTGTCGCACTGGTAGGGGCGCTGGCTCAACCACTGTGATGCTGGTACGCACTGCGAAGCGTTGGGAGCACTGGAATTTTCACTGGGAAGCGCTATTGAGTACTGGAGCACGCACTGTTTCTACCAGCGCAGCTGCCGCGTGCATGTTATTGTAGCGTGTGCCGTGGTTTGTTTCGGTGTCGTTGAATATAAAACGCTTAATTAGACGGCAGGGAGAGATGCTACCCTAACAGATACCAAGCACAAGTATTTTTTTTTACAGATACCGAGCATACGTAGGTGGTCTTACCCAGTGCCCGGCCCAGTGAGCATTAAACCTGTCGTGCCAGCCGCGTTGGTATATATGTTACCGGCGCTTCTTTCTTCGTGTGCACACAACTTTAAAGTGTGAGAATAACTGTAAAGTAAAGTATAGACATCCATGAACATAAATCAACTATTTTGTCTTGTGTCGATGTTCGCACAAGGAGCGCTGACGATCGAACGTCGCGCTTTCAGCTACGCAGGCTGTCATTGAAAGCTGCCGGCCGCACTTAGCCGGTACTTCTCCGACTGATATGTAACAGCACGCAATTTTCAGTTGGCAATTTAGTACGCCTTCGTGAACTGACTCCCTGGCATACGCTTTCACCGGATTGTATTGGTATTTTTATGGGTGTTTTTTTAATTGTTGGTATTGATATAACTGCATATTTCTGTACACTGGCACGTCCGCTGTTTACTGCCAGCGGAGGCCAGAAAAACGGCTGTCGCTCGCCATCGCCACTTCATAAATGCATATGTGGCATTGATTGACCTTCCACTTACTTCAGACACAGTTTACGTAACAGTAAGAAATATTGCGAAGCTTAAATGCCAAAACTTGAAGCACCGCAACTCAGCTGCTTCGAAAGCAGTCTTACCCAGTGCCCCGTCCCAGCGAGGCCTATCATGCCACCCGCGTCGGTGTACCGGCTGTCGGCACTTTTTACTTTAAGTAGGCACAATTCTAAAGTGTAAGAATGGCTGTAAAGTACAGTTTAGACATCGCTGAGCCAAAATCGACCATTTATTTGTGTGTGCGGCACCTGCACAAGGAGCGGCGACGATCGATGTGTCGTGCTTTCAGCAACGTAGGCTGTCACCGAAAGCTTCCTTCTGAGTGCAGGAGCCGGTACTTCTCTGACTCGTACGTAAGAACACGCAATTTCGAGTTGGCAATTTGGTACGCGTTAGTGAACTAACATACTGACATACTTTTTCAGCGGATTGCATTAGTCATTTCTTCGGCGGTTTTTTAGTTGCAGGTATCGATATAACTGCAAATATGTAATCTGGCACGCCGGATGTGTACTGCTACATCATCGCTTGCGCGAGAAAAACAGTACTCAAGTTTCACTCGCGTGCGTGGATATTTACCAAACAAGACGTGTAAATAATCTGTACTTGTTGACCAGTAGCAAGTGCTAGAAACGACTTTCAAAGGAAGAAAGGCTATTGGCAGCAACAGCTAACAATCTGTGGCTGCTCCTCCAGTCAATTTGAGATTTTTTAGAGTTAAGATGTAGATGCTTCAAAAAGCTTTGCGCTCTTACTAATATCTGCACGTCATTCGGTGCCCGGAAGCCGTTCGTCACTGACGAATCAAGACGCCATTGTTATTTGGAGAGTATTATCGCGTTAGTCTTGGCTGTGCGACTTGTAAACATGAAGTTGAACGGCGCGTTCTTCGGATAAATAGTCATTTTACAACCCCACTAGCACGTTCTGGCGTGGCGTAGTGGGTAGCATACTCGATTGGAGATCAGGAGGTAGCGAGTTAAAATCCCGTCAAGGGTGTTTTATTTTGAATGCGCGTTATTTTACTTATATATTTATTTATTTATGGCGAATGGGCACCCCCGTTTTATCCCTGGGAAACCATTTCGCGCAGAGTTCTGGGACGCTGCCGCTCCAGCGTCCCAGTACCTGCGCTGGGAGGCACTGGTACCAGCGCCATACTGGACACATTATCAGACATGGCGCTGGACGCTGGTAACCAGTGGCGCTGGTTTTTGCAATAGGGATATGCGTCCATCAGTCCGTGCAGCCATCCATGCGTCCGTCCATGCATCTGTCTGTGTGTCCGTTTGTCCATCTAGTAAATACTCCAAGTACCACCATCTCGCATCTTTTGATCATATATTCTGCATATAGAAGTACGCCATCTAGCGGACATTCCAAGGACTAAACGAGAGGTGGCACACGCACACTTTCTTACGGCTTGCCTTGGTCGAGCGTGCCCGCGGGCCGCGGCCAACGCCAATGGGCTCCCGTAAGAGGGAGCCCACCTAGTGTTTGTACGGGGCGGCCCCTTAAAGACCTTTCCCACCTTCCCGGTAAATAACATCTGTAAATAAATGTTTTTCAGCAGCAGCGGCGCTTCGTGTCTACTTCCCACCTTTAACCACCTCGAGTTCATAGTATACACTAGTTCACTGTATTCATGACACTACGGCCCAACGCTCGCTACACCTTTCTAATACCAAGGAGGTTACGCCCAGCGAGTATAACGTAGCAACCCTTTTTTGTCAGATAGTGCTCAATGTACGTGCCAATAGCTGCTAATGGAGAATGAGAGATAGCAGACTTCGGCTTTTAGTAAACACGCACGCAGCAATTTTTTTATTTTTCAACAACGCACAGGAGAAATCTCCCAGTGGCACCACCGTACAGGTCAATTGGTAAGGCATGTTACGTACTACGACGAGGAACGAACGGGTGCCGCTTCAAGAAGCTTCATCCCTAAAATTTGGGTAGTAGGCCGAGATTCACTATGCTATTTTTCGTCACTCTTCTTAGAAGAATGCTTTTTGCAATATACTTTCAAGGAGTTGTGTGCCAATATTTCATGCAGTGGCTGACGATGATGAGGAATTATGCTTGAAGTGGGAATCCGCCATAGTTGATAACTGAACAGGAACAAGCTTTTGTAGTAGGTTGGAGCGTTGGACGATCTCCTCGTTACACTATTCACATTGCTCGCCGACTGGTTGTTCTTTCCCTGTTTTAAAACGCTTTGTAAGTCGTGTTAACGCGATATCTTTCCCGACATCAAGCCTGCCTAAGGCAAGTTTGCCGACAGGTCCTAAGCACCGGCCTAGCTCAGTGGTAAAATACTAGGCTGGCACACAGCGGACCCGGGCTCGAGCCCCACTGTTTCATTGGCACAGGTTTCGCTGCAAAAAATGAAAATAGTAATGCTAAGTAGGATATTAAAATACACCAACACTTGCAAAAAATTTAGAGCCAATTGCTCATGCAGGGGCTGACGACGATTAGGAATTATGCCTGAAGTGGGTATCCGCCACAGTTAATAGGTGAACAAGAACAGACTTTTGTATTAGGTTGAAGCATTGGCCGATCCGCTCGTTACACCGCTATTCACATTGTACGAGGATACTAAATACATCAACTTTATTATCTTCATTATTCGAACACTATGGCAGCACAAGCATGTGCTAAATATTTCTGCATTCCGACTACTTGTGTTGCTGATTGACGCTGCCGTCGCTTGTAATTCAGTAGCATGTCCTGCTGGGGCCACACTTAAATGGAAGGCAGCACTCCGCCGAAGGACCACACTGTGAAAAGGAGAATATAAAGGTGTATTGTCTTTAATGGTGTCACCGTGACAAAACTACCGGCCCTAAGCAGAAAGGTTAGAAAACTCTTTAATCTGGTGGTCTCGTGGCAAATACTAATCATAAAGTGGGCATCCTTGATCAGAGCAGGGTGCTTGCGAAATTTAATAAATGACAAATAAGACGGGTGATTTTGTAATCCTGATACGAGTGCTTTGTTATTGCACACTGTTTTGTTTCACACACGCGAAGAACCATGTATTGCTCTATTATTCCCACTCGATATTTTACGTGCTTGACAGCTGTCATTTTGCTGTCATCTTTGCTAATACGTTGTGGGCGGGAGACGAGGCTAAGGAAGCTGTTTACACCCCACCAGGTTCATCACACTTTGTGTCATGCACTGTATTTGTTGTGGTGAATAAACTCAAGCAGAAACTCAAGTTAATATGACAGAATGTTCGGAGATCACTTAGCGGTCAATTGATTGCTAGGCTACCGTGAGGTCTGCACCATATGGGAGCCTGCGGCTGAGGTACATTGAGAGCGTATAAAATTTATAGCAGTTAGATTCTGTGAAAGTGACCGAATTTCTACACATCGGTAAATACGTGTTGTCAGTGTACATCCTTTTACACTGACTGGATAATACAGCATCAGACGGCAGTTGCCATAGCCTTCGCGTAAGTTTAAGAAACAGTCTTTCGTTCCAATGCGATCCCTGGACAATATTTTTACACTCACCTGTGAAACTTCGTTTTCAAGCTACTCTCCATTGAATTTTGATTCGGGGCATTTAGGCGCAAATATACCTCTTTTAAAAATTAGGATGTGTATATAATTTTCGGGAAATGCGCTGAGTTAGTCCCGGCTACATGAACCAACGACAGAATATGTAAACAAGCCAGAAATAAGCGTTTCATGTTCGACAAGCTACGTGAATGTTTATGTTGGCTGTGAAGTAAAAATATTATATGCGTAACATGTAGTCGTCATTACTATAAAGCATAATATGTAAGATGACATGACCTGGAGTTTGATGCCAGTACTTTAATGTTTATTTCTAACGGCCTCTGCGAACAGCCCATCACCTCACTGCGCAACCAGTACGAAACCGCACAGATTTGTTTCATTTCTCTTTTTTTCTGATGCCGTTAACTTGTGGGAGAGTTTGCCAGAGGAAACTGTGCAAAAAAATGATGTATATGATGTCTTGGTATTTTTAAACAGGTATTGTGTCAACTATAATATCGCTTGTTAGTTGGTTATTGGTATATGTTTGTGCCTGGAGTTCTCCTTTGGGCCCTTCGTGTAATAACCCTCAAGAGAGGGTTAACAGTGTGATTGAATATATAAATATATTATCATATAAATGTATAAAAAATAAACAAATATAGTAAAATATTTACAGGATCTCGAGCTTTGCACTTACGCTTTCTCGGTAGTCGCGGCAGTTCAACCTTGGCTGCGGTGATAAGCGTGCTTTCTTGTTACTCTGAGGACCTGATGCATGCTCAAATGGCTGAAAATGTGCATGAACGTAAAACCTAGTAAATACACAATTTTATTACATTCAGCTGCATAGATAGAAACGTTTTTTTCAGTGTGTGTGTGGGGGGGGGCACATTGCAAGGAGAATTGAGCTCAAAGTTTACTTGACCGCATTTATGACACTCTTTTAGTACTGGAGACGAAGAATTGCAGGTTTTCGGTCATTTGGGCGGAGTCTCTCACGTCTTCTTCAGTTGTATACGACAGAGTTAAGACATTTGACTTAGATCCTTAACTATCCATGGTGTTTATCATATTACCAAGCAATCGCGAGTCAGTTGTCAGATAAGAGCGCTTGGTAATGTCATAAACTTCGTGGATAGATAAGGATGTGATGGTACGTATGGTGTTTACGGTCAATAAGAGGTAGATGAGCGAGAAACGCCGTCAGAGTCAACATTCCACGACAGGCTCACCGCGCACGATCCTCAGTGGGGAAAGAGAAAATGAGTGTTGCGGGGAATAAGTAGGCGCATAGCTTCATAGGCCAAAGTAGGTCTACCCAACTTATGTCTTTATAAACTTCCCGATCAAACAAACGAATTTATCTTCCTTAGCAAGCACTCATTGAGATAAAGGTTGCCATCAGGTCGATTTTAATGAAGCTATGGTGGCACTGAGCCCAATTTAATTAAGGTTTTTTAGAACTGAACGTACCTAGCAATCAGGGGGAAGTGCGCCCCAAATGGCGCTACACGTAGTGACGGAATCGCCCTGAATCGTTAATTAATAGTTTTTCCGAGGCTTTCTCATTCTACGTGCTAGCAGAATCAGTGAATTTGTTCT
The DNA here is from genome assembly GCF_043290135.1 of Rhipicephalus microplus. Taxonomy (NCBI): domain Eukaryota; kingdom Metazoa; phylum Arthropoda; class Arachnida; order Ixodida; family Ixodidae; genus Rhipicephalus; species Rhipicephalus microplus. Next base: position 133,140,171 of record NC_134704.1, read on the forward strand.
CCGCATCATCGCATATCGGCATGTTGTATTGCTTCGCGGGACCGTTTACTTCGACTGAGCTGCTCAGATATGTAAGGCTAACGTTCTTGTGCTGTGGAAGGTCCTCCCATGGAGGTGCACTCGTGCACTTTTCACATGCGAATGCCTGTGTTAGTGGCAAATGAAATGTCATGGCATCTTCGTGTGTCACTGCGGCAAAGTTTCACAATGTTGAAGAGCCAAACACTCACGTCTAAGTTTTACGAATTCGCCGATACACGAAGCAAGTTATGCCCCTTATCACGTCGTTAAATCGAGTTTCAACTGAGATAAAGATGAAATTAAAGAACGCTGTTGTTGCCTTCACGAAGACACGTTTTTTTCACTAATCGGTCACTGGGGACACATAATTTGTTCCATGACTTATACAATGTGCTGTTTTTTTATTTATTTTTCTTCATCTGCGTGATTTAGAGCTGCCTTGTTGAAGCTGCAATACAATCTTAATTAGCCGTAGAAAACGGGAGTACGTACCTTTCTAGCCCACGTAGTGACTGTGAGTGATATGAGCAATAGCGCGACAGTTACTTTATTCGAAGTGCACATGTTCTCTGCAAAGCATGAATGCATATGTTAGTGAGTTGAAATCATGGTTAGTATGTTTGCGTTCATGAACATAAAGAAACAGCTACTTTTCAACAGGGGAAAAGTAGCTCGCCGTAGTTCCACGATGTTGCAAAAGATTTCACAATCAGATATGCGTCAGATTAGTCGGATTAAAACAGATTAGTTAAAAACAGTGAAAACAGATTAGTCGGACAAGTCTTGCTGCCGAGTACAGCAGATGCGAGCGTTAAGCGAACGAACTCTGCTTGGCTTAGTGGGGCACGTGACAAACGTTTAAGAGAGCAATAGATACAGCAAGAACGCAATAGATGGAAAACGAAATGTAAAATAGAAAGGCGTAAATAAAATGAAGGCACAAAAAGACAGATAGACAGAGAATGTCGTCAGAAAAAGAGATAGAAACGCACAGAACAAAATATACACCAAAAATTCAAAGAAAGAAATAAAGAATGAGAAAAAAAGCTCTAAAGAGAGAGAAAAGAAGGAGCAGAAAGATACACTTACAAAAATACAGGAAGCAGACAGAAAGATAAAGAGAAGAAAGCAAGAGAAATATAAAAAGATGCAACCAAGTTACGCTCTTCCGTTAGGTAGAGTGTACTAGTACACTCTAGTTTAGGCGTGGTACCACTTGTGTTATGCTGACATAACTTTTTATGCTAATCTATTTGTTCCTGATCATACAGAAACAGGAAGTGTGTAGGTGAATCACAAGGACTGCTCAAAAACAAACAAACAAAAACAAGAGTGTCGCTAGATGCTCGCACCACAGTATAGCACCAGTGATGACGCGGGAATGGGAAGAGAGAAATACAGAGCATTGTTTGTCGTGCGCCTCGTTCCTTCTGCTGTTTTTCACCAAGTAACGTGTCATCCAGCCAACTTCAGTGCCTTACACTAAACCTTTGTTACTTAGATACTCATAATTTTGCAAAATTGTATTATTAGGACGTGTTATCTGGTATCTACGCGCGTATGCATTGTTTAATGGTGAGAAACTATCGGTAATTTGGCTGTGTTTGGTCACGAGCCAGTTTGTGAAGCGATCCTTGGAGCATATCTTCGCAAATGTGTGACTCAAAGGGACAAAACCGAGATTCGAGGATAACTGTGACGGCCGTTGGACTCCTTAAAAGCTTGGTCACTATCCACAGTTACATTGTTGGTACGACATAACGCATGTGTTCAAGGCGCGTCTCGGCTTAACCAAGAACGATGATAATGGGACGTCGCCAATGATGAAAATTGTGGCTTTCGCTGCTTTTTCGCAATATAACTCTGTATTAATGCATGAATCAAGAAAATTAAAGAGCATTGATGTAATATATTTTTAACATGTCTCTTCTTGATACTTCAGCTATTTAGACGTTCAGTCAATTCAGACTGTTTTTCCGGCCCATTCAATCGATTTAACAAGCTTTTACTATATTTCATTATTCTCTGTAAAATGAAGCTGTTGCGAAAGTTGAATTCTAGGGGTGAAGCACCTCATTGTCTAGGCTTATACATTGTGCGTAGTCAGTTATTCCTAAGAGCGCATGAAAGGTGCCCACTGTACGCCCACCATATGTCCTTTACAGCACACGTAAGGTATCTGCTATACTCTCATTATAGCTTTCATGAAGTAGGCGTCCACACACTATGCCACATGTTTGTGCATCGCTGTATCGTTGCGAGAAACGTTAAATCTTAGCGTCTAGTTTTTTCCTGAACAAGTTTAGTACTTTGAGGCATAAAAAATGCATTACAGCACTTCAATTCGAAAACTGCTCGTTTTAAAAATATTTTAAGGGTGAACAAAACTCGCCTATACAAATCCCTGTTGTAGAACCATCTTTTGACATTATAACGTAGTCATGCATGAGGCACTCACAAAACGCACCGGAATGCTGGTATCTTTACAATGCTCGCTTTTGTTGAGTAGACAATTTCCGATAACGATAAAAAAGCCTTACCTCGCTGAAACCGCTACCAAGCATAAGGCGACCCAAAGGTTGCTCTCTGCAGTTTCTTGTACCAAGTAGCGGCTATAGCTGTTGCACGACGCTTGAGAAGCAAGAGCAATACGACACGCTCTTTTTTGACAGCACATCTTGGGCAATCTTTTAGTTTTCGTTTGAGAAACGTTCGTATTTGACACCACGAATAACTGTCTAGTTCATTGAAACACGTGACGACGGCCACCTGCTTTACAAGTGCTCTTCAGTCTTTCGAGGTTTTTTCGAGCGCCAGTCAAATGGGCTACTTTTTTTTTCTTTTTGCAGTGAGTGTCTCTGCAACAGTCAAAGGAAACGTGCGTGTTAAAACGTAATCTAGAGTGAGAAAGCTTCTGCTTTTCATTCAATGACACACAGTCCTATAGCTCGGCACCATCTTGTACGTCGAATTTTGCGCCCCCAACGATATTTGACAAGGTGAAAGAAATTCTCTACCTCAATTCAATGTTATAAGCAAGCGTTAAGAGCGAGAGGTGTGTATGAAGGCTTCCTATCTAAATACTCTTTACAATACGAGAAACTTGACACGATGTGCAAGCGTCTATACATATAGCACACCCGACACCGAAGAAGTAGCAGATGCTGCCGAGTGCTGAGTATATGGTGCCGAGTATGTTGTCAATGGACTCATTAAAGAACACTCCGAGGACATCAATTATAGCTTTATCCAACTTCTGAGAACTTACGTTAGTGCACATTTCCGTATGCCTTCCGTTATAGATGTGCAAAGAGGAAGCTGCTTTCACATGCGGCTGTAGGCACGACCACGTAATCTTTGTACTGCATATGATGACTCGCTATCTTTTGAAAAAAAAAACAATGTTAATGTTTATAATGATAATATACGTGAAAGTTTAGCGTCCCGAAAGCACCATATGAATATTACAGGCACCTTAGTGAAGGGCTCCGAAAATTTCGCCATTTGGTGTTCCTAGGCGTGCACATGGGCCTCAAGCACTTGAGCCTTCATTTAAAATACGGCCGCTGCAGATGGGAGTCTTTCCCCGCGACCAGTGGGTCAGCAGCCAAGTACCCTAGCCACATGACCATCATAGCGGCTGTGACCGAAGTTGTGCGGTCAGTTACATTTAAAGTGGAACATATCTACTTCGCAATTGCGAAGCCGAAGAGGCGGAATTATTGATTATATTAAGGGCCGGCGTGATGGAAATGGGACAGCGTACGTGTTACGATTATTTCAGCGTGGTATTGGTAAGACGTAGAGTAACATGTAATTTGATTGACGTGTACTATTTTTATGTTGCCTTTTTTCATTTTTCTTGTTTTTGTATACCCAGCCCCCTCTGTAACGCTTTATGCGCCCTGAGGGTAAAAGTGGGTGAAAATAAAACAAATTTATATTTTGGCTGGTGCTTTACACACCAGCGACTTTCACATTCTGCTGCACGCTGTAAATACCACCTACGTAAAATTTAGTGTCATGGTGTGCTATTGTTTTTTATTTTGCTCTTATTTACTCTTGCTTTGTTTTCATGCTTCTTTTTACTGACGTGCGCTGTTGAACTACCCTGGGATGTAAATTTCGTCTATTTCTTACACTAAACTGAGTTGCGAGTTTGCGCCTGGTTGTCTTCTCGCCCTCAGTTTTCGGTCCACTACGTGCGCGCAAAAATGTTTCCAAAAATGTCCTCAAACCAACTAGCACAACTTTCCATACTATTAATTCCGCATCTTTTTCCAGGAGTATTCAAATGTTTTTATTCTTATTACCCGCTGACAAGTTACACATCTATCCGCAAAACTGGATATCCAGGACGGTTTGACCCTATCAGATGTATGAGGCGAAGCCGTCGCAGTGACAACTTTATTTAGATGGAAAGCAGCTTATGATCGAGCTCAATCCGGTCTGCGTGGCCACCCCTACTGCGCGTGCGCAACAGCGTGCCCGAACACTGCCACAATGTGGTCGCGTGCTAGCGAGTTCGCGCCTGCATGAGGGGCTTAGTACTCACTATCAGCTATCACGGGGTGGCGTCGAGAAACGAGATTCTGTGGACGCGTAGGAGTTGCTCGGAGGATCACAGAACACCTACCAGTTTAGAGAACGGAAACTGTACCTTTGGGCTGTTGTATCAGAATAACGTGCAAATACGTAGCAGGGGCGTACTGAACTGCAATACCGTGAGGCGAGATGGCGTTGACAGTACTATCATCATAAATAAACAGACGCAATTTTTTCGTTGCAGGGGGGGGGGGGGGAGGGGGGCTCGCGGCTGGTTCGCGCTACTCGCTTCCTCAGTTTTCTTTTTTAATACTAAATCGCGCTTCGCGTCTGTATCTCCAGGTGACCTAACTGGCCTCCACTAACAAGAACAGCATCAATCAAGTAGGGTTTGCATCGTTTATTGCGAGTGTCCAAGCCGGTACAATCAATGTATACGGTCGGTTCCGAAGAAAACAAGTCACTCATACATATCGAAAGCTTTCAACCCATGTGTTAAGACTCTTGAAAGCTAACAAGCATAAGCATATAACTCAACATCGAGATCGCTGAATGAACGTCGCTCTCATTTTGTTGCGGCGTTCGAGTTTAATAGCGTGGCTTCAAGACAAGGGTCCGATTCTGCCGTCAGTTGCGGCACTTGCCCTGTAGTGTTGATCCTGAAGTGAAGTGAAAGCATGATGCGGAATCGGGAAGGGAAACTTGCACATTGCCGATAGATAGCTCGCTCAGTGAGAGCAATTTAGTTTTGCTGAATTTGTTAAATAAGCAATTGCGGATGCGTGCAGTTTTGAATTTTCCTCGCTCTGCAATTCTACACTGAGTACTTCACAATTGTGCAATGTCGCGTCGTGTCGACAGGGTAGGCACTTTCATTTTCTCAGCCATAAGCCCATATTATAAATAATGTGTATTTAGGTGATGGGCCTGAAAAATATTTCAGACTTGTTACGTTTAGCGTTAAAGTTAGGTTACGCAGTTACTACAGCTAGAATTTCTCGTCGCAGGTAATGACCATGGTCTACTGAGTATCCAGCGAACATGTATGCTTAAAGAACTGTTATGAAGTGTGTGCTTACAGATCCAAAAGGCCCAATTCGAAGCAAATAGGCGTTAGGCATGCATTGTACAATTTTCTTGTTTGTACATCTTTGTTGGTGCTCTTACAGTAAACTATCCGCGCAGCACTGAGCACAATCCCTTTTTTGCATAGACATATCGAAAAAACTTGAGCACTCTCTTGCAAGCAAGCATTCCTGAAATCAATTGGTGCTACATGAAGTGAATCTGTCTTCATACTGGATCAATAAAGGTCACATTTATTACACACTTGTTATTGTGTTTACTACTTCATTATACTTGTGCTTGAAAGCTGAAGTTGTTTTCTCCCAGCTACTTTTAGTGGTTAGGACTTGAAATACGTACTATCTTGCAGTGTGGCTGTGGATAAGCCAAGATCGTGTATGCTTCAACTGCCTGTGCGATTTCCTAGATTTTTTTTATGACGGTAATGTATAGAATTTCACTTCGTAGTAGTACACACTATATTTATGACAACTTAATTCAAACAGAAGCAGATGTGCTCAAAGAAGCCAGGGACGTTTTTCTGCTATACAAAAAAAAAAACAGTCCCACATCAAATGAACACAATCTTGCTCTTCGCGACAGCATTCACGTTGTTGAGGAAGCTGTTCTGCAAGTGCTCATCACCTTTACTATTTATTTATTTATTTCAGAGACCATTGAACATATGTGCAAAGCTAAAGCAATTGAGTGCAGCCTTATGAGCTTTGACGCATCTTTTTGTAAACTTTTATGGGCTATACACAGTTAATTAAGACAAAACAGTTCTGTGTGTTGTTCGTAAACTGTCACAAGGCACAACTAAATGTCGGAAAGCCTGGTAATGCCCCTCACTGCGGGGTTGTTCATTTTGCAATAATAATTTCTGACGATTCACATGCCAACTATGAGGTGATCGTGACTTGTACAGTAGTGGGCAAATTTAGATTGATTCTGGCTTCCAGGAGTTCAAACAAATGACATCGTATCCTCACAGGAGACAAGACTGCTTGTCGAAACATTTGCTCTGACACCTCATGTTCACAGATTTTTCATATTTTCAAGCTTTCACTTTTTAAGGGTCAGTTTAGTTCACCTGTACCAATCGGAACTGGTTCACAGCTGTGCACGAGAAGTTCAGAACTTGTGCAGCACGAGTTCAGCATTGAGGCATCACAAGTGAATGACAAGGTTCCGACAAGGTGGAATCCTTATTTTTGTTCACTTATTTAATGAGGTGCAAACATCTTGGCAAAACACGCCGTGTTTGTAGAGGTGGGTACGGTACCTACTTCTAATGCTATGTTGTTTGTTAAGCTGTGCGTGCGGCTCCACCAAATCAGCGCTGTCAGAGTAGGAGGTAAAGGAAAATCATGAACTAGTTTTGGTGCTGCACCTCTCCTGCGCTTTTTGAAATGATTGGCACGATTTAGAGGATACCATTGCAGCGCCACTGAAACAAATGACGAGGTGCAGCTCTTTGTAAAATGGATCATGTGGTGCAGGCGAATCGAACAAACCCTTATGCACACAAGCGCCTTAGCGTTTCACCCCCACTGAAATATGGTTACTGTGGCTAGGATCAAGCCTGGATTGTTGAGCTCAGCAGTGCCCCACACTCCAACTAATAGTGTTACAGTTTGACGTATTCTAAATTTAGATTCGATGCCACGCTAGACAGCCAATGCCTGTGACCAATCTAAAGCACCCCTTAACGATATGCGCAGTAAAACATTCACAAATACAGCATTGCATGTGTTAGGTTCGAGATGACCTGCTGCAGTGGACATTCAAATGTTTCAGCGTGCTTTAAGATTGGACATTCGAGGGCAGTCATCCTGTCGTTGCCTGGCAGTCTGGAAAAACAAGTAACATCACCAGATATCAATGCATAAAATTTTCCAAAGTAAACAAATATACTGAGGTAACTAGTAAACAGCAGTATTTTATACATATATGTAATGGTGCCTCATAACACGTGTACCACTCAGGGCTGCTTTTTCAAGGCATGTATGTGGCAGGTTCCTTGCCCATTGTACACAGCTGCTTCCATGTCAAGTGGGCCAGGAGGCTGTGGTAGAAAAAGAAGTATTTATGATTTAAGTGACGCTTTTTTTGTCACACTATAGCAAAACCAGGCCCATCGTTATGTGATGTTTTTCAAGCGCGACTGCGGTAGACTATTAACTCGTGGTTTTTTTGCACTAATATATAAGCTAGCTACAAAGACACAGGCGCGGTGACAGTGATGTATTTGCCTTCTTTCATCGCAACGGCCTGGTTCGTGTTACTTGGCAATAAAATTTCAGAATTAACTATTGAGTCAGCGACTCGTTCCCACGTGACCCCACGCCGCAAGTAACGCACGTTTTTTTCCGGTGACAGATTAAGACGTTAAAAAGTATTAAAATTTCATATTGCAATGTGCTGCCACCGTGGGACGCCTATGGAGTCATTGAAAAAAAAAACTAAACATGTTGGAATGAACCAACTAGACCAACAAGCAACCGTCCTTAAAAACTGAAGTGCCTTCTACTCACCAGCTTGGGCTTGGAACTGGTGTTCACCCGATGAAAGCTTCAACGGTCGATTCGTTCCCCGGAAGTCACTTGAATTCCCTTCGCGAAAGCATTTGAACGAGTCAAAATAAGCAGAACGAAAAAGAGTCTGTCGCTCAGCAGTGGCTCGAAATATTTACAGCGAAATGAAACTCTGCGAGACACATCCGAACGTACCGCGAGCCGTTGGCCGTGGTATTTTTTGAAATGAGGATAATGATGTCGATAGGCTGCTGCTGACCTTGAGTCAGCTGAAGTAAAAACTATTACAAAGAACTGATGACGCATCAAATGTTTAGGAAAAAGTACTTGCTATAAAATTAAGTTGTTTTTTATGTGTAGCGGTACGCAAAGATATAGTATTTGATCATTTTAGAAATAGAACTCGGCCCCGACGTGGGCACCCCTACAAAAAAGTGCAATAGCGTGAGTGGCAAGAGAGATTAGTAGATCCACTCCATGTATTTGAAACAGAAACGCGCCGCGGTTGATTTTTTCGCTCCCTACAGGTGATCACTTGAACTTGAGAGTTTCCGGGGCCTGGGAGGATTTCAAGCTGAACGGTTGTGCTGCCCGCGACCACCGACGCCAGCGTAGCTGTCGCCGACTGCTTCGCCCTCCGCGACCTCCTGACGCCGTGCAGCTCTCGGCGTGTGGTGCCCCTATCTCGGACTTCTCCAACCAGCTCCTAACTTTCCTATCTCCTTCTTTTAAACGCGAATGCATGTCTTAGTCAGGCTATGTCAGGCGTCCGGTGTGTTTCGTGGTGGTGTCAGCACACCAGCAGGTGTTATATCCTCCACTCTTACTCCCTCTACCATAGCAACAGCTGCGGACACACACGATTATCATCGCCCCTAGCAACTCGTGCATGTGGTGCGAGAGAGTGTAGGAGTGGGTAGGCACAGTGCTTAGCTTCTCTTTCTCTCGCCATTCGCTCTCTTTCCTCCCTACGGCCCCATTTCTCATCCACTATTGCCTCACTCTCGACAGTTCGCTGGCTTGGCGCCTCTCAAGAACATTCGGAAATGTGCGCTCGAGACGCCTCTGTGAAACGCCAACGCCGAGCCGAGAACACTGGTTGTTTTGTTCCCTTCATAGTATTTTTAACCCTGCATGCTAGCTACTACAGCCGGAAACGCATACCGCGTTTTTTCTCACGACAGAAAAACGCCACGCGTGGCGAACGGCACTACTGACTGCGCGGTGTAAGAAAAGAAAGAAAACATTCTTCTAACGCGGAGTTCCCACGTGTTAAACGCTGTTATGGACGCTACGCTATGAATTCAAATTTTTTTTTACGATTCCCTTCGGGGAGTTGGGGCATTTTTTCTATGTCGATTGCCTGTCCGATACTTCTTTTGTTATATCTTTCAACTATTCTTTTTGAATGCAAATGAATTTCTTAGTTGTGGTGTGTCAGGCATCTGGCGTTGTCGGCGGCGGCCGTCGCGTGCCAACAGGCATTATAGCTCCACTCTCACTGTCTCTCCCATTGCAATAGTTGCGGGCACGCATACTCATCCTCGCCCCAAGCAACCTGTGCATGTGGTGCGAGAGAGTGTAGGAGAGAGTAGGTGCAGTTCTTGGCCACTACTTCTCTCGCCGTTCACTCTCTCTCCTGCCTGCACCCCACTCTACCAACGCCGACTAAATTTCAAGGCCGAAAGGCTGCTGCAATGACGTCAGAGGGTGGGGGTCCAGTTCAACACCACCTAGACTATTGTCAATAGTCTAGGTGGTGTTGCCCAGTTACGCCGCGAACGCGGCGGAAAGCCGGTGTTTCGTTTACGTTTTAAGAGAACCAACGCTCCCGCTCTCGCAGCTGCTGCGGCTCGATTGGGCCGCATCAAAGATGTGAAAAAAAAAGTCTTACTGAGCATGCTCAGTTGGCCAACTGGGCCCCCAACCTCTGACGTCACTGCGGCAGCCTTTCGGCCTTGAAATTTAGTCGGCGTAACTCTACCGTCTTCTCGCGCCTCACTCTTGACCTCTCGCTGGCTGGGTGCCTCCTAAGGCGAAGGCCGAAGTCGGTGAAGGCGAAGGTTTGACGCAATGGTGCCCTCTCTCGGCGCAAGATATTCATTCGCGTTTCTTCACAAATACCTTTGGGGAGAAGGGAGCGTCCTTTTATTCCTCTCCCCCCCCCCCCCCTTCTCCAAAAGGCACTGCGCCGTGTCAGCCAAGAGGTAGAGAAATTAGGTGCCTGTTTCCTTTTTTCTAGAATCAGAATGGCGAGAGCCAGCGATGCTTTGTAATAGGGGCCCGAACACGTGGCGCTGCCCTGTGGAATAAAGTTTTGTTGTTGTTGTTATTCCAGAATCACTTAATCAATGAAAATGCGCGATGAATAACGCACGCGCTTTCACGTGGCGGGGCGATAAACCCACGTGGCGTGCTCCAACAAAAGTTTGGGATAAGTAACTGCAACAGAAACTATAGTGAATTCATGATGTGCTCCACTTCCAAGGGCGCGCTAACATAGGGCAAGCTGCCCGCGATAACGCAAACTCAAGTCGACACAGGCGCTGCTCCGAATGCTACTTGTTGTCCCCTTCAGCGGGAGATAGTGTAACTTTTTTTTCAGGGGATATCAGGCACCTCTTATTATCAAGTACTATTTTGAGGTTTAATTTCGAGTTTGCATTTATTTGTTATAACTAAACGCAAATATCTTTTTATATGTGAAAGAAAGTTAACCTACAATTCAAACTAAAATTCACACAAGCGTAATGCAAGCCTTGTGTTCATTAATTCATCAATTCATTAACTCAATCATTCATTCAAAGACAGCTAAGTATTCATATGAGGTTTGGGGTTTTACGTGCCAGATACACAGGATTACGAGGCGCACCGTATTGCAGAAGTCTGGAATAATTTTGAATACCTAAGAGTCTTGAACGTGAGCTAAACCCGAGTGCACGAGTGCCCTCGCATTTTCTCCTGGTGAGAATGCGGACACCATAAGCGATAGTCAAGCCCGCGTCTATAAGATCAGCGTTTTAACAAAGTTATGGAACATTTTTCCATATATAATTTTCATCGCTGCCTAACCAACGAACGAAAGGGCAAGCTCAAGTCACGCGCATCCGTCTTTATCATGATATCGCTGCAAAAGAGTGAGGAAAGTATAGGAAATTCAATAAAAAAAGTGGTGCATTAAACGGGAAATTACTGTGATTGGAAGCAAAAGCTTATGATGCTTGTGTTAAAGCGGAAAAATTAGCGTTATTCTACGAAAAAAAACAGATGCATCTACTCTAAGAAAAATGCTTTTCTTTAAGAAAACAGGGACGTCGTTAAATACTTGAAAAAGCGTTAGCCAGAAGAAATCTCGTAAATTAGAGTTATGCGCACTATAACGAGTCATGAATGTGAAGGTAACAATGGGTGTATAAATGTCTTTGTGTTGTTTCATTATACCAGAAAGTACATTCTCTCGCACGAAGACTTGTTTCCAGCCAGGCCTAGTTAGGCTCTCGCGAGAAAGATAACTGAGTGGCTGACAAGTAAGTTCTGTTGGAGCTCCTTTTTTTTTTCTCTTCAGCTGAAGCACATAAAAACATCTATGCTGTAAATTGCCCAACTAGAGATTCTCACTGGGTTGCTGTTGTTTTATTGTTGCTTTTCCTGAATACTGAAATCACAAACAAACTGTTGCGATGAAAGTCAAAGAAATGTTTATCTGTTGGAGCATGTCTGCACTTTTTCATTTAAAGCTAACGTGGCCATTTTCTACTTGTCTCTTACCCTGCTTCTTTTTGTGGAACGCTTTACATACATGCGGACATTATTCGTTGGCACCGTTATCACTGGTGAGAATCTTATCCTGGACTGCTTGTTCTCCACGCCTTTCTTTTCCTACCATTTATTATCTACACATCTCCACCGAAGATCTGTTTATTAGAGAACTGGTAGGCAAATCTAATTTTACGATTATTTTATTTTAATTTTTATACCAATTATATGGGTGCTTAGTGAGCATTTTCACCATCCGCATCAAATACAAATATATAATGTCGCCCGGTGCATCGCATGTGTGAATGACGGCGTGAAAATGAAGTCAATGTGGGCTGCTCAACGATAGCCTAAACGTGGGCCGGCTCCACATCGCGCTTAGGAACATGACAGAGTGCCTGGCCAAGAGGGTGGAGTCACTCGAGTGAGAACTGCGAACTTTGATTGAACATACGATATTGCGTATGCTTGTGAGCACGCTATCTCGACACAGATAGACAAACGTGTCGAACCTTCGTTCGTGCTTTGCTCTCAACGCTTAATTCAAGTTGAAATGCTGGCATAAAAAGCCCTTCGCTCCTTGAAGCAGTTACATTCTTTCGCTCCAGAAAACTGTGGGGTTCTGCAGGATGGGATACTAAAGGAGTGATCTGTTAGTTTCATTTATAATCAAATTTATTAGTTTAACGTTGAGAGAAGTTATGCCGTCGCTCTGATAGTTTGTAAGGGCTCATGATTATGAAACGGTGCAATCAACGGACGATAAACACATAAGATGTAGATTACACTAAAACAGGTGTGTTCTTCGTCGTCTGTACTTACGATACCTTAGTTGCACCGTTTCATAATCAAAGAAACTCTAACTGTCTTAAAGAAATACTCAAGCACGAAACCCAAGATAAAGACACGAAAGTAATATTTGGCATCTGCTACTCAAAGATCTTGTGTTCCGTAACAAACGCGAAGAACGGCATGAATTATAAAAATATGAAGCTGTCAAACTGTAAAACCTATAGTGCTCCTACACGATAAACAAGATCAGCTGCCTTAAGTTTGAGCTGCACAAAACTTTAGTATTACAAAAACTGAAAGGGTAATGCATCCAAGTGAAGCCCTACGTACTCGTTTCGAAGGAATATTTGAAACAAAGAGAATCATGATGTTATGTATGACATTCCCAGGAAATTCAAACATAGCTTCTTTGCAGGATTTGCAGAACAATTCTTTCGCTTGTGGATTTTCGCAGTACAGACGCGCCGTTTTTTATTTCCAGGGCAGAGATTTATACTTGCACAGGAAATACCTATGTTTTACTATAGGCTTTTCATCTGAACAAAACACTTCTTTTTCACGTCTGCAATTGTATCTTTCTCGAATCTACGAACTACTCTTTCTTTACTGTGTTTCTTTGAGCATTTTTGTCTTCCTCCTCCTCTTCATCGGAGGCACCGTTCATTGGATACAGTATAAATCGGTAATCGGCCTGAGTCACATGCAGCTGCAACCATGACAATGTGATCAAGTGGTTCTCCGCATATTACCGAGCATTAGTGCCTAAAGATGCGTAATGGCATGGGTCCCACCATGAAGTAATAATTGAGGGTCCCATGAGCTTGCACGTAGGCATTATGCATACCATCTGCATTTTATGGTGTTTAAGGCGCGTGGAGAAAAGCCTTTGTGTGTGCATAACGTACATAAGCCAAACTTTTATTTCGCACTTCATATAAAATCAAGCGGAACATAGAAGATGAGTATTAAACTCATTTTCACTTGGACATCGTGTCCTTCTAGGTATTTTCTACGACATCGAATACCACGGCGTCATTGCCCGAGGAAAGCACAACATTTAACCCAAACTGGCCATATAATTGTGCTGACATAGGAAGTCCGGTAAGAAAAAAAAGACATGATATTCTTCTGCAATATGAATCGATATAACACAATTGTGAAGTTTGTACTTACACAAGTATACCGTTGAATGTTTGCTGTACATTAATGTAAGAAAGCCTGCACCACGTCGTTTGGTGTTTGACAGCTAAATCACCATTTACGTGAAGGAACCCACGTTGAAGCGTAGTCATGCATCTCCATTCCGACGACTATTATTGACTATCAATGAATGAAATAACCCGTGTGATCAAAGATGTTTGTAACAGCTGAAGTATTAAACGATGAGAGCAGAATCAGAGTTGGCAGGCCCCGACTTAAAACACTGTCGTGTTATGAAAAACTACAAGCTCAAAAGTAATGTACTCTATTCTCGCTTGCCAAAGAGTGACTTTTGAACGTTACCACGCACTTACTTTGTTTGCCTATTTGGCCACCTATTTTTCCCGTAGACTACTGAAGTATTAGGTTGATGCACAATAAAAACTGGCAAATCCCACGTACAGTAAGAATGAATGATATGCAAAACACGAATGAGAAATGTTGATATGTCACTTTAAAATCAGCAAAACGTTACGAGGTGGAGGCAAATGATGCCGTACATGACTTCCGTGTCATGATTATCATGTTTAGATGTGTCGTTTACCTTCGTCATCTATTCAAGTCACGGTATACCAAATTTAGTGTGAGTGGAGCTAGCGAAGCGGCCACGAGCATGCTATGAGAGTGGTAAGTTGTCATGTTTTTTCATGACAGGCGTGTCAGGATTATCATGTTTGCACCAGTCATATATTTTGTCATTGATTGACGTCACGTAACACCAAATTTGGTATATGTGGTGCTGGCAATACGGCCGTGAGCGTATCATGAAGGGCCCAATATACTCCCTGTAGCGTTGACGCGTGCGCACGCCTGGGCACAGCAACGCTAAGTTAGCAAAATGCGAGCACTCTATATTCTGACGCCAGGCGCAACCGGCGCGACATGCGACATGCTGCATTTCGAGCCGTTGCGCTACCCAGACAACACTGCGTCTTCCTCTTTTCGTGACGGTGGGACGCCGGGCGCGCTGAAACACGCATGTGTCAAAGCAACGCCGGGCGGCGCGCGCCTGCGAGTAAATGACAGAACCGGCACCTAGCATGGCAACGCAGGCATGACGCGACGAAATGAACGCCGGCGAGCACTCGCACCACGTCATGTTGAAATGTATTGGCGCCTTGACTGTGGCATGTAGTCATGTTCTCACATGACACGCATTTCATGATTATCATGTTTGCACCGGTCACATTCCTTCGTCATCCATTGGTGTCCCGTAATACCAAATTTAGCATATGTGAAGCTAGCGAAACGGCCGCGAGTGCATAATCAGAGATACATGTAGTCATGTTGTTACATGACCCGTATGTCGTGATTATCATGTTTGGATGTGTGATTTACCTATGTCGTCTGTTCACGTCGCGCAATACAGAGTTTGGTACATGTGAACCTAGCGAAAGCGCCGCGAGCGCATCATGAGCGTAGCATGTAGTCATGTCGTTACATGACACGCATTTCATGTTTATCATGTTTGCACCAGTATCATACCTTCATCATCCATTCACGTCCTGTAATAACAAATTTGGTATAAGTGATTCTAGCGAAATGGCCACCACCGCTTCATGAGCGTGGCATGTAGTCATGGTGTTACATTACACGCATCTAATGATTATCATGTTTGCACCAGTCACATAACTTCGTCATCCGTTTACAAACTGTAATACTAAATGTGGTATATGTGACGCTAGCGAAACTGCCACGAGCGCATCATGAGCGTGCCACGGAGTCACGCTGTTACATGTCCCGCATGTGATGATTTTCATCTAGCGCCTGTCGCTTGTGTTTGCCATGCAATCATGCCATACCATACCGGTTTCGCAACATGCCATGTGAACGAAACCACCACAAGAACTGAAGACCATGAAATATAAATCATGACATTCATGACATACATGTCATGGTTTTCACGTTATGACTAGTCAAATATGTTTTTCGTACAGTCATGTTATGCCATACCAAGTTTGGTATCGATACTATTATCGAAACGGTCCGCAGAGCTAAATGTTCTAGGCGGCTAGATAGATAGACAGATAGATAGATAGATAGATAGATAGATAGATAGATAGATAGATACGTTCAAAGTCACCGCAGTTTGCTAAGAAATGCTTCGCATTTAAAAGCTGTGGCTGAAGCCCGATGATTTAAACCATGCCCGAATCGTTAAACGTTGTGTTTCGGCAGTGGGATGACTGATGAAACATTGATGTTAACTCAAGGAATACACCAAGGCGCATGAACGTCGATGTGCGAGTACCTCTGTAAGACACCCAAGTCAAGGATGATAACGTGTCAGTTTCAGTTTTATTAGTTAAATAATCATTGAGTACATAATATTTTTATACTGATGAGGGCCACAGAGTATCAATACTGCAAACAGGACCCTCAGGAACATACAGGTACAGATGAACGCTAATAAGCGTCTTAGTTGTCAGCTCGCTGTCGAAAAAGCGCAACCTTTTCGCGAACAGAGATTGGGCAACGAGTGCAGTGACCTTTCAGCGCTCAATAACTACAACAGAATCGTTCCGGTGATAGCCCATTGTGTACGACTCTCCCCACCGCGGTTTAAGCGTACACACGTGTGAGCGTCCACCCCATCCCCTTCCCGGTGGGCACAGTAAGCGTGGGAGATGAGAGAGCGTGTCGCCGCGTCATGACAATCTGGCGCGCGCCAGATTGTCATTACCAGCGAGACGCGCGCTCTATGCGCCGTCTCGCTGGTAATGCTGAGAACACGACAGTAGTTGCGCTGAGATGGGGGTCGCCAGCGGTAAGTGGTACATACAGACAGCTTGTCTTTATAACGTTAAAGGAGGCGCTCCTTCGTGGCTCAGTGGTGGACGCCTCGCACTCAAAAGCAAGAGCTCGGACGTTTGATTATATATGTTGCTACGTGCCAGTGCATGGAGTTGAAGAAGACATAGCAGATAGACTAGCGCGAGCTAATTTGTGTGGCTGGCACTGCTCACTTAACCGGCTGTAAATACATCGGTGACTACCCCTCCGAGTCGGTCTCCTTCTCGTAACATATTTGGTGGAGTTGTGCGATCCCCGTCCTCACCACGGAACTCCGAAGCGGGCGCTGCCTCGCGACTTACAACATGACCACTCAAGACTCGGCTACATCCTCTCCGGTCGCCCGCCCTTCTGCCCGGTCTGTCAACCCAGCGCCCGCAACAACTTTCGTGACGCTTCCCGCGCTCAAAGACCCCGGCGTGTTTTCGGGCAGCGAGGGTTCCGACGTCGACTAGTGGCTACGCCTCTACGAACGCGCCAGCGCCACTTACAGGTGGGATCCCACTCTTATGCTTGCAAACGTCAACTTTTACATCGACGGAACCCCTCGTGTTTCGTTTGACAACCATGAGCATGACATAACAAGCTGGGACAGCTTCAAGAAAAAGATCCATGAGCTTTTTGGCAACATCTCTGGTCGTCGTGAAGCTGCGAAAAATGAGTTGTCGACTGGCGCACAATCTTCCACGGAGCCCTACATCGGTTACATTCAGGCTGTCCTCTCACTATGCCGCCAAGATGACCAAAACATGTCTGAACCTGAAAAAGTTGCAGAAATCCTAAAGGGTATCACCAACGACGCGTTCAACTTGTTGGTATTCAACAATATGTCATCTGTTTATGCGATCATTAAAGAATGCCGCCGGTTTTGACAAGCAAAAAGCAGACCCATCTCTCATCAGTTCCAGCGCCTTCCGAACACCACTGCGACGTCCTCGTGTCTCGACACATATAATCCAACAGACACCTGTGACAACTTGACGCGAATCGTCAGGCGGGAACTTGAAGCGGCTGCTTCAGCTTAGGTGGAACTAACGTCCCCTGACCTCTCTCCTCCCATTACGTTGCCTCTAATTCAAGCAGTCGTCCGGCAGAAAATCGCCAGATTGGGAATTCACTCTATCTCACCGCCTCCCCGCACTGACTACCAGCCCCGATACACACCTGCACGTCCCTTCACGACCAGCTCTCCCTCAACGTTCTGTAATCGATTCGCATGGCGAACACACAATGACAAGCCGATCTGCTTCTCGTTCCACAGAATCGGGCACATTTCTCGCCATTACAGAAGTCGCTGGGGTCCTCCTGCACAACCGTCCTCTCGTCCCTTTCATGCACGTCCTGCCTATTGTGATAAGACCAGCCGCGACCATTTTGCCCAGGAACCTGCTTCTCAACACCGCTACTCCCACTCTCCATCACCCAACGTCGTCAGTATCGTTCTCCACAGCCCCGCTGACCGTCTTCCCCCGCCTTCCCACGAAGTTCCCCGACAGAAAACTAAGTATTGCAGCCCCGGAGGTGGCGCTGCATTGCTCGGACTGACCGATTGATTGATATGTGGGGTTTAACGTCCCAAAACCACTATATGATTATGAGAGACGCCGTAGTGGAGGGCTCCGGAAATTTAGACCACCTGGGGTTCTTTAACGTGCACCCAAATCTGAGCACATGGGCCTACAACATTTCCGCCTCCATCGGAAATGCAGCCGCCGCAGCCGGGATTCGAACCCGCGCCCTGCGGGCCAGCAGCCGAGTACCTTAGCCACTAGACCACTGCGGCGGGGCGCTCGGACTGACCGAAAACCCTCTCTTGACGATACCGACAAAACGGAACCTCATAGACGTACAAGTAGACGACGTACATGTCACTGCTCTTGTCGACACCGCCGCTCAACTTTCCGTGATGACGAGTGATTTTCGCTGCAAGCTGAAGATGACTCTTACACCTGCTACCATTTGGTTCGTTCGTGTTGCGTATGGTGGAATAGCATCTATCTTTGGAATGTGCTCCACTCGTGTGAGCATTACAGATCGACACACAGTTGTTCTCTTCACCATCCTTCATAAATGCCCGCACGACGTATTCTTAGGCCTCGACTTCCTTTCCACGCATTCTGCCCTCATAAACTGTTCGACCAGTACGCTCCGTCTACATGTGCACTTGCCCGCAACAGAACCTCTTTCACAACGGCCGAGCCGCCTCTGCACAACGGGACTCGCGCGCCTCCCTCCACAGACACTTACCTAAATAGAGCTCGTCTCAATACCACCAGTTCCCGACGGTGACCATGTTCTGACCCCTATCACCGATGTCCTCATAAACCACGGCATTACATTACCGCTCACCATTATGTCCGTCGCAGAAAATTCTACGTGCCTCCCAGTTGTCAACTTTAGCTTGACACCTCAAGTTCTGCAACAAGGGATCTCTTTGTCATTGCTCTGCACCTTAGAAGACAATGCGGTACATGTTTTCGCGATGGCCGCTCCTTCTGATCCCCATGCTCAACATTAATCTGCCACTTGCTCCGACAGCGCTATTTCGTCGATGATCGCTTCTAACTTAACGCCGCAGCAGACTGATGAGCTCCATCGGTTTTTGCTGTCCTACATCGACGTTTTTGACCTCAGCGGCCGTTCGTTGGGGAAAGCTACCAGTATGACCCACCGCATAAACACTGGTAATGAGTTTCCTATTCATAGGCATCCATATCGAGTGTCGGCGGCCGAGCGTCACATTATCTAAAGTGAGGTCGACAAAATGCTCGCCAAGGACATCATTGAGCCATCCTGCAGTCCTTGGGCTTCTCCTGTAGTGCTGGTCCGCAAGAAAGACGGTGCATGGCGTTTCTGCGTTGATTATCAACACCTCAACAAAATTACCAAAAAAGACGTGTACCTTCTGCCACGAATAGATGATGTGCTTGATTGCCTCTATGGGTCGCACTATATTTCCTCCATAGACCTTCGTTTCGGCTACTGGCAGGTAGAGGTAGATGAGATGAACCGTGAAAAGACGGCATTCGTCACTCCCGATGGCCTATATAAGTTCAAGGTCACGCCTTTCGGCCTTTGTAACGCTACAGCCACCTTCGAACGAAAGGTGGACCTCTGCTCAGAAGACTCAAATGGTCCACCTGTTTGTGCTACTTGGACGACGTCATCATCTTTTCACCAACATTTGAAATCATATAGAGCCCTTCTCAGCGATCTTAGAAATCTTCCTTCGCGCTGGCCTGCAGCTCAACTCGTCCAAATGTCACTTTGGACGCCATGAAATCACAGTACTTGGCCATTTAGTAGACGCCGACGGTGTACAACCAGACCCGGCAAAAATCGGCGCCGTCAAAAACTTTTCTGTACCACAATCTGCGAAGGATATACGCAGCTTTATCGGACTATGCTCCTACTTCCGACGCTTCGTGAAAAACTTTGCGCCCATAGCGAGGCCGCTTACGCAGCTTCTCAAGAAAGACGCCATGTTTTCATGATGCTCCGAAGAGGCTTCTGCGTTGTCGACTCTCGTCGCTCTTCTCACTACCCCTCCGATTCTGGTACACTTCAACCCTGCGGCCCCTACGGAAATCCGTACAGATGCAAGTGGACATAGCATTGGTGCAGTGCTGGCTCAGAAACAACATGGCAATGATTGCGTTATTGCATATGCCAGCCGCCTCCTGTCCGCCCCTGAACGTAACTTTTCGATGAAAGAGCGTGAGTGTTTGGCTCTTGTATGGGCGGTGGCGAAATTTCGACCTTATCTATACGGACGCCCATTTTCGGTAGTTGCCGACCACCATGCGCTCTGCTGGCTCAGCTCTCTGAAAGATCCATCAGGCCTCCTTGGTTTCTGGGCTTTGCGCCTGCAAGATTTTTCCTATTTGGTGGTCTACAAATCTTGCCGCTTACACCATGATGCCGATTGCCTCTCCCGGTACCCTGTCAACGATCCTGAGGACACTGACAAGCCCACGGAGAACTCTATCTTGTCAGTGTCCGACTTCCTAATATTGGGGAAGAACAGAAGTGTGATTCAGTGCTGCTTGACATCATCAGCCGTATGAAATCCTCCCCAAATGATGCTTCTGTCCACTACTTTGTCATTCAAAAGGGTGTGCTATACCGTCGCAATTTCCGACCAGACGGGCCCAGCCTTCTCATTGTTGTGCTTAAGCATTTGCGCCGCTGTGTTCTCACCGAACTTCCCGAAGCTCCCATGGCTGAACACCTTGGCGTATCCCGCACGAAAGAGCGCGTCCGGCGCCGTTTCTTCTGGCCAGGCCTTGCTCGCTCGGCACGCCGATACGTCGCCACGTGTGACCTATGCCAACGTCGTAAAACACCATCGCTGCTACCCGCTGGCCATCTTCAACCAATTGACATACCTGCGGAACCATTTTACCGTGTTGGGTTAGACTTCCTTGGTCCTTTTCTCACATCAACATTGGGAAACAAATGGATAGCAGTTATTACAGACTACGCTACACGCTACGCTATTACGCGAGCTCTACCGACCAGCTGTGCAATCGACGTCACTAACTTCTTGTTACGGGACGTTATATTGATTCACGGTGCTCAGAGACAGCTTCTTTCAGACCGTGGCCATACATTTCTATCCCAAGTCATCACCGACATTCTGCGTTCTTGTTCCACGCAACACACACTGGCAACCGCTTACCACCCTCAAACAAACGGCCTCACTGAACAAGTTAACCGTACTCTAATAAACATGCTTGCTATGTACGTGTCGGCCGACCACCAAGACTAAGACCTTGCCTTACCCTACGCAACTTTTGCGTATAATTCCTCCCGTAACGATACAGGGGGCTTTTCACCGTTCTACTTATTGTACGGAAGAGAGCCGACTTTACCACTGGACAAAGTCATCTCAGCTCACACCTCTCCACCAGCGAGTATGCCCGCAACGCGATTGCGCGAGCCAATCATGCTCGCCCGCTCGCTCGCGCTCGGCTGATGGCGTCGCAAACCAACGAATGCCGTCGGTACGATGCAGAACATAGAGACGTACATTTCGCTCCCGGTACCATCGTTTTACTCTGGTCCTCTCATCGTCGGCTGGGCCTATCAGAAAAAAAACTCCTGCCTTATTACACGGGACCCTACCGTATATTGCGTCAAGTGACACCTGTCACCTACGAGATCAGCCCCATCTATCTATCATCATCTACTATGCGGTCCAGTGATATTGTACACGTCTCGCGGATCAAGCCCTACAAGAATGCGCCAGATAACGACCTTTAAAGCACCGGCACGGTGCCTCCGCCGCCGGGGGTCATGCTACGTGCCAGTGCATGGAGTTGAGGAATACAAAGCAGATAGACTGGCGTGAGCTAATCTATGTGGCTGGCGCTGCTCGTTTAACCGGCTGTGAATACATCGGTGACTACCCCTCCAAGTCGGTTTCCTTCTCGTAATAATAATATATATATATATATATATATATATATATATATGAGATCTAACAGACAATAATGCCAGGGATTGTATAGGGGCAGTTATTAGACCCATTGTAATGTAAATGTCAAAAAAGAAACGTGGGTGGAAAGATAACTTCCCGTGGGCAAGATGTGAACCAGTGACCTTCGAATAACGTGTTCGATGCTCTACCACTGAGCTACCACGACAGATATACCCCCAGCGACTTTATTGGTTATCTATGTGAATTTAAACATGAGAATGTCAGTCACCACCACCTGTAGCCATGGAGGCGAGTGTGGGACGCTCTTTGTGAGTCTGTTTGGCGTCATGTAGCACGTGAACTTATTACAAGCTGGCAGCTGACCAATAGTCCCTCGGATACAGCCAAACGGCACCAAGTCTGCCAGTACGAGACCCTCTTTAACGAAGAAGGGAAAAGAGTGTATACTTAAGGGCTCGTTTTACCGTGTTTTAACACAATCATAATGAGATAATAACAGACAATAGTGCCAAGGAATGTATAAGCATGTTATCCGAAGGTTGCAGCTTCGGTGCCTGCTCACGGCAAGTTATCTTTTCACCCACTTTTCTTTCTTAACATTTACATTACAAATGGTCTATTAACTTCCCTTTTCATTCCTCGGCATTATTGTGTGTTATATCTTATAATATATATATATATATATATATATATATATATATATATATATATATATATATATATATATATATATATATATATATATATATATATATATATATACATATAAAGAGCAGCATGTTTCACACAAAGCACGTTTCGGCCGTGGGACCGGCCTTCGTCTGGAAACACAGAGCATAAAAATCAAGTATTTATATATGTCAATGATTGAGGCCCCCCAAAAGACGTCCCTTAGTATAAGGCACAAGGCTATTCTGTATCAGCACAGAAACGGTTTTCATTGGTAAAAGCTATATCTATACAGCACTGTGTGATGTCACCCTGTGTTAGGCAATGGCAAGTGATACGACTTTACGGGATACACGTGTAATTAGCGGCATTACAAATGGCACAGTTTTGTTACAAAGATAGTTGTTATGTTAAATATACGCGTTGCAGATGACAAGTATTAACAATGTATATAAACTGATCGCTTTTTTCATTTGTGCACATTCTCAGCAGAGCGCACTCTCAAAAAAAAAGTTCTACTGTCAAAATAATTAGCTGTGATAAAGAAGCAGGCTAGCGTACGCTTGTTGTACTGTTGACCAAGATAACTTACGTAGAAGGAAGACACGTCAATGTGCCTGAATACTCATTGATACTATCTCCTAAAGTATTAAACGTGAGTATCATGTATGATTCCCGTAGTTCACGATCCGTCATTCCATCGTTCATCAAAGACACCAACTATTTCCTTCAAAAATTTGTAGATTCTTATGTTGGACCTGGTTCAATGTTAGTAACACTGGACGTAGCATCCCTATACACCAACATAGTGCATAAAGATGGTATTTCTGCAGCATTAAATGCCTATGAAAGTTCCCCGTTTGATAAACCTATCGATAAAGACACGCTTGGTACTCTTTTGTAATTTATTCTTGAATTTAACAATTTCGAGTTTAAAAACATTCTCAACGTACAAGCCAACGGCACCTCAATGGGTATGAAACTAGGTCCTAACTACGCCAACATTTTCATGGCCATTCTAGAAGAGAAACTTTTACGTAAAATCACGCTTCAACCTCTCTACTAAAGGCGCTTCATGATCATATTTTTCTTGTATAAATGCATGACGAAGCAAGTCTGCTTGGTTTCATTCAAAAGTTTAATGATTTCCATTTGTTCATTAAGTTCTGCACCACCAATTTTCGCGCACTTCTGAAAATTTTCTCGATGTCACAGTCACTATTTCCAAAGAACAACTTGCCACAAAGCTGTTCCGCAAGCCCACTGACCGACATCAACTCCTGCATTCTTAGAGTGGCCACCCCCGACATTGCAAAACACGAATCCCTTTTAGCCAGGCTCACCATTTTAAACGACTGTGGTCTGACCATACAAGTTTCATTGAAAATTTTAATAGGCTCAAGTGTTCTCTAGTAAAAAGAAAATACCCAGAAAATCTAATAGACGATGCCATAACTCGAGCCGACCAACTTAACCCCACCGATATTCTGAAAGGAAGAAACGGAACGATAGCTCTGTTCAAACAAACCTTGTTTTAATATTTTCATCATCAGCTGGTAAGGTCTCTGCTATATTGAAACGGCACCACAACATTTTAACATGAAGGATAATCTTGGAAAAGCCGCCTCGTGTATTTTACCGATGGTCGAAAAACCTTAACGACATGTTAACGTCATCTAAGATTGGTGCCCGTAAAGAGCGGGGCTGCGCACCTTGCAAAAAGCCGCGCTGCAAAGTATGTGTGCACGTGCAAACCACGCAAAACGTCGTGAGCACGTCTTCGGACCTTAGATTAAAGATTCGCGGTAGATTTGACTGCGACACTTTCAATGCCGTGTACATGTTGGAATGTAGTGCCTATTCGAAACAATATAATGGTCACACAAAAACTCCCTTCAGAATACAATTTAATAAGCACAAATCTGATGTAAATATTTTCCCTCATCTACCACTATCACGACACGTTCGCATGCTAGGCCACTCTTTCGACCGAATGAAAGCAACCATTTTTAAATCTGGTTTCCGCTCAAGTCATGATCGCGAACTCCAGGAATCATACCTGATATTCAAGTTTATTACTTTAGCACATGGTATCAATGAGGATGCAGGTACATTGACGTGTCTTCTTTTTACGTAAGTTATCTTGGTCAACAGTACAACAAGCGTACGCTAGTCTGCTTCTTTATCACAGCGGATTAATTTGACAGTATAACTTTTCTTTTGGGAGTGCGCTCTGCTGAGAATGTACACAAATGCAAAAAAAAAAAAGCAATCAGTTCATATATGTTGGTAATACTTGTCCTCTGCAACGCGTATATTTAACATACCAACTATCCTTTTAAGAAAACTATGCCATTTGTATTGCCGCAAATTACACGTGTATCCCGTAAGCCGTGTCACCCTGTGTTAGGCATTGGCAAGTGATACGTGTATCCCGTATCACTTGTCAATGCCTAACACAGGGTGACATCACGCAGTGCTGTATAGATCAAGGTTTTATCACTTAAAACTCTTTCTGTTTTGATACAGAATAGTAGCCTTGTGCGTTATACTAGTGACTAGGGGACGTGTTTTTGGGGAACCTCGATCACTGACATATATAGATACGTGGTTTCTATGCTCTGTATTCCCAGATGAAGGCCGGTCTCACGGCCGAAACGTCAGACTTAACTGTGCTGAAGCGTTCGTTGTGTGAATTATGCTTCTTTCTACACTATCAGAGCCAGCGTGACACTTCTTACAGCCTTTTATATATATACGATGAATGAACTCGACGCCAGTGCCAGCCCAGAGTGTCCATATACTTGGTAACGCAATAATAAAAAATGCAAGTATAGCAAGAAGTGTGATAGCACCATGAGAAAAGGTAAAAGCGTACGGAAGTTGGGTGCGAGCTATAAGCTCGCTAGATGTCTTGTAGCCCAGCCTTGCGCGAATGAGTTGGAGCTGTGCTAACTATTTTACCGTAATTTTAGCCGTAATTTGTGGGGCCTGCGAGTGTGTCGTGTGGCGCACACGAAAACTATCATAATATTTATTGGATATGTGCCGCAGAAATTGGTTAAGTCGCCTTTCACAACACGGTTACAGTTAAGCCAAGAAATGAATGCGAGTGATGGCAGTGAAGACACCGAGTACGTACAACGAGAGAAAGTTTGGTTATGTAAAATACAACGACGACTCAGAGAAGAAACCGAAGTGATGGATGGCGTGCGCCAACGACAACATGCCTCTAATTTGATGAGAGGCGTGGGTACTCAGTTTCAAAGCGAGGTTCTGTCTCGGAATTTCGTACAACTGTGTTGGGTCTGTGACTATGTGTGATTTACCCTATAACGGCTTCGCGCTATAAGCAGCCAGATTGGGCTTCAGAATCATGCAGGTTTGGTGTTTCAAGCCATGCGTGACTTTGACCAAGCCTGAAAGATTTTCTTTAATTGCTTCTACATTACAGTGTGCATCTCGCCTCCAGTGTTGCGTCCCTCTATTATGCGGACGTGAAAGATGTGTGCCCCCCTTCGATCGAAGATCCATTATGCGTGGACTCCGAAAAAGCGTTCGAAAATAAATACCTTTTCCCGTGAACGAAGCCTGTTCTGGTACCTGTTTCAATGACTACAGCAAGAAGCTCGAATTATAAGAAATTAGAGTACAGAATTGCAGCACGTTGGCTGAAGAGTACATAGTGAAAATCACCCCGACTGGAGAAACGAGCGGACAGCTAGGTGTCTTCAGCAGAAACGCGAATAAGCATTGTTGGTATTCCCGTTTATCAATATCATTGCGTGAATAGATACACATTAGTCTTCTGTACACTCGTCCTATGTCATCGTTATTTTCATTTTGTTTGTGCTGTTACATGCATGAGTTGCCATAAAGGAACTATAGCGCGGAAAGCAATTAACCCTTAAGGAAGGTCGCTTCCCACGTAGCTTCAATACAATATTTTCGCTACTCGCATTTTATTTTACACTGCACTTCGCCGAAAGCTTCGTTTATCTTTTCTACCATGCAGCGTCCACCGTCTTTTTAGTACAGATACTCGCCCATTCTAACAGAGGCAAGCATTACCAACACAAAGGATTGCTTTAGCTGCACAAACTGCGCTACCCTCGCAGAAGCTGCTGCTGTGTATGTTAGATCCTGCTGTGTACTTGACAAGGTCGATGACATTCAAGCGGGATAGCGAACAGAGGTGTGTTCGGGCCTTTGCAGTGACAAATTTTATTCTCCAGTGGATACGAGATACCTCTTACCAAAAAGTATTTTTGAACTTCCAATTCAATTTCGAGCTTGAATTTTTTTCTGTGTACACCTGCACTGTATACGCGCAAGGTAACAATACAGTGGGCGTTATTGATGTTAGGACGTGTATACTTGTTGTGCGGCTGGCCCTGTAGGAGAAAGTACCAACGGTGCCGTAAGATGCTACCCGGCGTCCATATTTGCTTTTGGGACCACTAAGAAAGCTCACAATGTAAAGCGAATTGACTACTCGTAGCCCTTGACATCTATAGGCTACAATACTTTCGAGTGCTGACGAGTCACTCTCGCACATCTCGCATCTTGTCCCCTCTTGGGAAGAATGTCCAGCTGCAAGAACTACCAACTGCTTTCTGGTAAAGGGGCAATGAAGGAGTTCAGAGTGTGATCAGGGAGCCAAATTTAAAACTTGTTTTTGTTCTCAAAACTAAAAAGAATTATTAAAGACGATAGTCGTTCTTGGGGAACTTCCACGTGAAAACTTTGATCTGTCTGTCTGTCTGTCTGTCTGTCTGTCTGTCTGTCTGTCTGTCTGTCTGTCTGTCTGTCTGTCTGTCTGTACATTTGTCTGCTTGTCCACAGTTACCAGGAACCGGGTACTCTGAAGAGCACCTGCCGATATCCCGAACGGCCAACCCCATCCGTAGTGCCCACCAATGTTGCTCAAGAATCAGCGGTCGTACGCGTGTGATTGCCAATTAAAAAAACAATTATTGCGCAAATCTGAGGCACCATAACAACACATATATTCTACATGTTCGTCTTTTACTTGAAAAGGCCTACATAAGTAATTAAAAAGAACGTAGTGCTTATCACGCTGCGCTCACCAAGCGACGCTTGCACGAAAAAGCGAGTGTTTTAACGCTTCTCTAAGACGACACGGTGGTGGCAGCTACTCGTCGCCTTGCTTTCTACACCTTATCACCTCTTAGAGGCGGGCGGGCACGCCCGTCTCAGGGCCACACGCTTTGTTTTCCAAAAAGAACTGCCAGATGGCGCTCATGTCTCACGTGTGACGTGACTTGATACGCTCGTTCGCCTCCACTGCACGCTCGAGGCACCATAACGCAGCGCCTCCAGATACCATTCATCTATTTTCTTGCGCAGAACATCAAATAGATGTTTTGTTCGCTCTCTCCACACGCAAAACTATCGTCTTTCGACGATATTTGCCGAGTGCATGCAGATACGGTGCCAATGGTTTCCCTGAAAGTAAGATTATTGGCTGTGATCTACGAGATGCACGTCTTCGTGCATTTTGACATTGTAATACCTTAGCAATATCTGGCAATATGGTCGAGAATCCACCGGTGCTGTGCGAAGCAACGCTTAAATAGGTACAAGTCCAATTTTGGCCCAGGAAAGAAGAGAGTGCTAATCTCTTGAAAGTACGTATACTGCCGGAAACTGGTGGCATGGTGCTGTCGTAGGTAAAGACGGTTGCGTGCGAAACAATGAAATGCAACAGTGAAATACCAGGCAGTATGGCAACGAAAAATTACAAGTTACCTCGATAAAAAATCGTGTGCCGCCTGACTAGAAACGGCTCATCATCGAAAAACGAACTCATCATCATCATTAGCCTGTCTACGCTCACTGCAGGGCAAATGCATCTCCCATGATCTCCCAATAAACCCGGTCTCATGCTTTCTGCTGCCGCATTATACCTGCGAACTTTTTATATAATCGGCCCGCATGACTTTCTGTCGAACATTGGGGCGTTTGCCTTCTCCTGAAATCCAGACAGCTACCCCTAATGACCAACTGATATCCTGCCTACGGGCTACGTGCCCCGCCATTGTCCATTTCTTCTTCACTTTAACTCGGTTCAACCTCGGTTTGTTTACTGTTCCCCTCAAGCTGCTCAGTGCAGCTTTTTGGCCAGGTCTTTTCGCAACCTTGTTGCGCAATAAACTCAATTCAACTATATACAGTTAACGACCATTTCGAAAGGAAGCAACGAGGGATAGTTTAGCGTTATATTCACATTTTGTTCCTTCAAAGAAAAATTCTGTTTACGCCGTTTGTATTGGTGTATTAATGCAGGCACCTGGATACCCGTAAATAAATTTCGAGACATATACATTGAATGTAAACCATGTACTGTGCCCCTAACCCCACGACTTATATATTTTTAATAAAATTGATTGAGAAGTTGATAATAGGTTACTTATAGTATTATAACAAAAACAATATTATTAATATTTGCACGCTAAAGATACCGTATTCAAACTATTAGCCTAATAAAATACTCACAATCTAGAATTTATGAACGAAAGTGTGTAGCTTAATAAAAATATAACAGCAATCATTCATTAAAGAAAACATTGTTGATGCCTCCGTCAAAGAAAACAGCATATAAAACGAAAGTAAAACTCGCCTTTGCAATGACAAATAAATGCTTACTGTAGATTTATGAATAAGGGTATGCTGAATGTGTGTTTTGGTGTTTGACAGCTATAGCCCTGTTCAACGTGGATATATCCTCGTTGACGTTTGGTACAAATTCATCCCGATGACTAACATCGATGATAAATTGGTTAAAGTATTTTGGTATCTGTAGATGTTAACCGCCATAGCACAATCAGAGAAAAAGGCGTAATAGCAAGATGAGCGTCGCTTCTTTGACGCGGCAATTGGGCTAAGGACGCCGTTTTTCAGACTTTTAAAGTGTGATTGAGCCTTGTGTCCCCTCTGTGTATGCAAATAATATCGAAGTGCAATTTTTTCTTCTAATATATATATATATATATATATATATATATATATATATATATTATCTGATGAGTGAGGTATGTTAGGCCCCCCACTCGTGAAAGAGTTGATACGCCACTGGGCTGGACCCGTTTAACGTTTCATAGAAATAATTTGAAATGGGTTAGAAAAAAAAACCCGAACTTTTCAAGATGTTTGTCGTTTTCGAAAATACTTAGATGGCAGTTAATTACATCCGCGTAATAAGTGTTAAAAACTTCCATAAGCTCCCTTAACTCTGCTCGTAGTTGACAGAGTCTAAAATTTTTTCGGCTATTGACTCATTTGACAACCAACAGCGAGAGAGAGGTCGTGCGGCGATAACTGATCCCCTTTCAAAGTATGCGGAGAATGACGACCACTAGATGAGATACTTATTCGTTAGATATTCATCAATTTGCTCATTCTCAACTTCGCACTGGCTAAACGTCTTTTGCTTATATGTGTTCTTGCGTATCAACGCTCCGCAGGTAGCATCGTGAATAAACTATACTTACCAAAAATAAAGCCGCAGTATAGCTCACTCTGTGACTTTGATCGAAAAACGTTGGATTACACTTACTCAGTGGGTAATCTTTTTCGCAGCTGGCTTGGAACTTTGAGGGAGGAAAATACTCTTATTGAATATATTTTCAGAGCTTACTAGGGCAGCTTGATATTTAGTATGGTATGTTAGACGCTAGCCGAACAGGCCTATGCTGATCTTTCTTAGAATCCGCCTTCTGACATTATAGCCTAGCTTGCATTATAATGCGACGAAGTGCAAAAGATGGGATTACCTTCACATCCGTTTCTTCTATTAGGCAAACTTGCATAACCCATAATGATAAGGATTCTCACCATGCTGGAGATGCTAACAGAATAGACGGCTATGCTTTCCCTATCTTTTCATGGACGGTCTGCAAGTTGTGGCAAGGGGTGTTGCGCAAATGAACGATGCGACTTGCATTTTTGAACGCGACATTTTAAGGGATCATTAATCTTTTCTATGGGCGTTGTAGTCTGATACCACGAATAGCTACGTAGCCTGCTGATTTGGCGAATTGCATGGCCAGCTGCTTCGCATATTTTTTTGAACAGCTAAAGCGTTTTCACGCTCCAATCGAATGGGCAGCTCATCTGTCACTTGCTTTCAACCTCATAGTCAAAGGAAACATTGCGAATAAGAACGGTTCTAGTTAGTTAGACGGTTGCTTTTTTCTCCAGTGACGTACAGTATAACACGTCGGCACCGTGAATGCACGTCTCAGTTGCTGGTGATGAGTTGGCATCACTAAGGACTGTCACTTGGGGCAGTTATAGTTTAGGAGCTTCCTTCTATATCAAGAAGTTCGACGAGAGTGTACAGCTAGCTACCTTTGCGTCTCGAGGCATCCATGAATATACTCCTTGCAATACCAGGAGATTGATGCGACGCAGTCCGCTTGATGCGGAATGAGTAGCAAATAATCGTGAGTGACGTACACTTTTTGTTGTCGGTATGAACATTATTGAAAACGAAACAGAGCGCTTTTTTTTGCGTGAAGCTCCTTTGGGTTCAGCCTTCTCCCCCATTGACACACGGCCGGGCTAGACCACACCTGCGCGCTCGCTTCTTACAGCCTTCGCAACGAGTGCAGTACATGCGTTTCGCCACTCCTCAGAGGGAGGCGCTGCGACCCTGCCATCTTCAGCCACTCCGTACAGCACGTGCAAGCCAGCACATGAGTTCGGGCGCTCTTCTCCACTCACGGCACGTTGAAAAACAGCTTGCTTGATCATTGAAGACGCACAAATGGTTTATGGCATTGCTTATTCCGGGTGATGCTGGGCTTGAAACCTATATACCTCGGAAGAGTGCACATTGCTGGCAGTGTCAC
The DNA here is from genome assembly GCF_043290135.1 of Rhipicephalus microplus. Lineage (NCBI taxonomy): Eukaryota > Metazoa > Arthropoda > Arachnida > Ixodida > Ixodidae > Rhipicephalus > Rhipicephalus microplus. The sequence continues at coordinate 133,171,868 of NC_134704.1, forward strand.
AAGCCCCGAAGTGCGCGCATGATCGTAGCCTCTTTGTGACAGAAAGCCGCATACCACACCCCTTACAAAATCATCTGGGTATGCTGAATGCTTTTTTCCGCCACATTCTATTTGATGCAAAATAAACACGGCCTTATTCTCTCCTTTCTGTGCATCTAGTTAAAGAACCCCAGGTGGTCGAAATTTCCGGAGCCCTCCACTACGGCGTCTCTCATAATCATATGGTGGTTTTGGGACGTTAAACCCCACTTATCAATCAATCATTTCTGTGCATCTGCTGCGATTTTCCCAGCGCAACCGTGGTGCTTGCTTTCGCAATAATATTGGGACGCATTTTTTTCTTTTTTCTGCAATCGCTGCACTTTTTCGCATTTTGAATGATGGTACGACACTTGTGAGTGCAATCGTCCTTTCATAGCCTGCTATCAACCCGCCCGATGAGCGTTGCTGTTTACTGTTTGCGTGCAAACACTTGCTGCTTCGTGTTCAGTGAAAGAATGGAGAAAGATAATATGTGAAGAGTGACCACTCGAGCCTTTTCGCGGCCTAGCAAGACAGGGTCTGACCAACCGCTAGATGGCGTACCCATGCTCGCTTCTACTTCTTTTTCAACACATGTAATATCCACCTCGGACGGACAACGAAAGCCCAATATTAGCATGAACTTTCTGTAAAGAAGAAAATTTATTGATTTATGCAATTTTTTCATAACTGCTCTACATCGTGTCCGCGGAGGAAGTTCATTGCTTTACCACAAAAATCCGCAAAGTCTGACAAGATAGTATTGTCTCTGCATTTATTTTGCGCAAAGGGATGAAATTTATATATGGTTAAGACGCACTGTACATATATTCACTTTGCGGAAGCATGGTTGTGTAGCCTAGTGGTGAAGACACTCGCTTTCGGGGCGTGAGGGTACTGGTTCAAATTCCAGCATCGGAAAAAAAAGGTTTTGTTATTTTATTTATGTTGAAGACATTAACTGGTCTGACCAACCACTCGTGGCGCTGAACGCAGTTAAGTACCTTGGCCGCAGGGTCCCTACGGGAGTGTCCGCTCTTTACGTAAGTATGTTTATGGTGAAAGCGTCTTGTAAATTCACAACATTAAGATCTGTTTCGTTGGTCTCCGATTTTCGCTTCCTTTATGTTTGACGTAGGGGCCGCACTCGTGAAGCAGGATCTTTGCGAGGCTTCTATGCCCTTGAAATAATGTAGGAAAGATAGTTCTCTGAAAGTGTAGGCGCGCGCGCAGTCAGGAATAAGATTTCTTACGTGGAACGCAGGCACATAGTCTTCATCGCGCAAGTGCCTGCTGCATACGACTGTCAATGCAGACTTGTCGTTGGTGACGAGTTGGTCTCTCGCAATATTCTTTTTTAACTTGCCGCACAGCTCAGTATTGTTTGGGAATTGGTGAGAAGGAACACCAGTTGTTTTTCCCGAATGGGACTTTCAATACGGCATAACGGTGATTGAGCGGCAACGACAGGACACAGCAATACACCTTCATGCAGCTAATATATATCCATGTGAGTAATGCGCGCTAAGGGTTCTCCGTCGGCCTTCTCGAGTCAAAAAATTACTGCAGACTAAACACTCACAAAGCACCGAATGAAATGCAGCCGTGGTGGGTAAATGCCACAATAAAGCAAGCCACACTAGAGAAAAAAAGGCAACTCACAACAACACGATTTTAGCAATAAGCCACAAAAAATTTATCCAGTTTTTTTTCAGAGGAACAGCTGCTCACTTGCCAAAAAGTTCTAATGTCAATTTCTATTTCCAAACATGTTGTTCTACGAATTAGAAAGACAGCGTAAACTCATTTGCACTACACTTTTAGATTCGGGCCAAGCGGCTTGAGAGCGTAAGCAGCTGCGTACTTCATTCGCATTTTTCATGGAAGTGGCTTGCAGTACAAAGGAATGCAAAACGGCTTGGGGTCTCCGGATTCAATATTTCCAGGTGGTGGTAACACCATGACAATGCACACAACCACTTTGTGTGCGTGCCGCCCGAAGGCGTGTTTCAGCAGCAAAGGCCCTCTCTTTTAAAGACAATAGTATTTATTGGGGACCTTTGACGCCAAAATTTTGATCTGTCTGTCTGTACATTTGTCTGTTTGTCTGTAGCAACGATACCCGACACGGCGCTAAACGATACCTCAAACGACCAACCCCATTCGCAGCGCCCACCAATATTGCTCAAGGTTCAGCGTTCATACTTGTGAGATTGTCAAATAAAAGCAATTATTGCGCATATCTCAGACACCATAAAAACGTGTCGATGTTTTGTATGTGTGCCTTTATACTAGAGAAGGCACACACAAGTAATTCGAAGGACCCTAGCATTTATCACGCTGCGCTGACAGTGAAACGCGATGCTCATGAAAACGTTTCCAACGCTTTGCTAAGATGACACGGTGGTGGCTCCTGCTCGTCGCTTTGCGTTCTAGTACTTATGACCTCCGAGACAGGTGAGGCGTACATCTGTCTCCACGGGCGCGGATGTTTTCCTTCGTTTCGGAGGATAATTGGCTGATGACGCTCTTGTCTAACGTGCTTCAATGCGCTCGTTCGCCGTCGCTGCACGGATCGAGACTCCCTAACGCAGCGCTCCCAGAATACAATTCAAGAATTTTCTCGCGCAAAACAATAAATAAACGCTTTGTTCTATCTCTCCACACGCAAGATTATAATCTTCCGACGACATCTTGCAGTTAAATATGCAGATAAGGGGCCCATTGTTTTTACTATCTTTCCTCTTATACGCAACCTTTTTAGCCTTTTTAGCAACACACGTACGTGTTTAAAAGATTTGTCAGGCTGCAGACAGCAGCCCTGAAAATACTCCAAATGTATTTGGAAAAATGAAGAAAAATAGAAAGTATCTAGAAAAGAGAAGGTGCACTCGTCATTCCGTGAGCGACCTCTCTTAATTGCGATGGCGTTGTCCGAAGATCAAGTGCCAAATGTGTCTAGTGCTCTCTGATTGCAGAACAGGTGCAGCATTGTTCTTCTATCTCTCTGATAATTGCCAGTACTTTAGGCCTTCTGAATTATGCCTCTCATTAGCCGATTTTTCCGCATTTTCATTGAATTTCAGCTTGTATTATCCACCAGCACATACATACCTTCATTAGACAGCAAGCCTTCCGGTAAATCAGTTTTGGTTTAGTAGACTATCCTCCCTCTATCTTCTATTTTTTTACCAGTCCCCCACCTATTCTTCGTCAAGAATTCTTACTTGAAGGTTTCACATCAACAAACTTCCTTGTGCGCGGCGCAGAAGATGCAATGTCAGGGTCACTGCGCCCCTACCGCCGACGGATTGCGAAACATACTCAGAAACTCTGCCATTGTATTCGCGAGGGTGAGAATGACAAAGAAAGAAGCGCGCACAGGTGCAGTCTATCCCGGCCGTGTTTGGCATAACACAGTAGTTCAAACACCCGATAGAGGCGCCGTAGCGTGCGTTCGCTCCCGGCACGCGATCTCTCTTCGACAACTAACACAATGAAGCTTTCGAAACCGGTGCGTGGTCTGGGTTTAAGTGGAGATCACTAGGGGCCCTGTGGGGTCACTCGCTTCCGGCACGTGATCACTACCGGCACGTGTTCACAGTAATTGCATAGATTACATAGCTCATGCAAAAAAAACACACACAGCATATTTCCGGAGTCAATGATGGTGAGTGGGGCGAAGCTATGGAGGGTTTTATCGGTCAACCGTGAATTTTTTGTGTGTCCGTTCGCCCATGGGTCTGTCTGTCTGTCTGTCTGTCTGTCTGTCTGTCTGTCTGTCTGTCTGTCTGTCTGTCTGTCTGTTTGTCTGTCTGTCTGTCTGTCTGTATGTATGTCTGTCTGTCTGTCTGTCTGTCTGTCTGTCTGTCTGTCCGTCTGTCTGTCCATCCATCCGTCTATTCATCCGCACCTGCTGAGTGAGTCATCGAACGAGGTGGTCACGTACCACGACGAGCTAGGAGGAGCAGACTAACTACTTTAGGAACCTTGGCCCTAAAAGTGATAACATAATAGCCACAGACGGTTTTTTGAATAATAAAAAAGCAGGGGCAGGAATAACTTCTGATTACCTCGGCTGGTCATTCTCAGTAAGTCTGCCCGACTTGACTTTGGTTTTTGAAGTGGAGCTCCTGACTATTACTTTGATGCCTCGACAAACTGCCTTCAAACGAAATCAGTGCAACCATCATTACAGATTCTCTTTATGTTTGTACAGCTCTCACAGCTTCGGAACAATTAAGTGCCTTACGGGCTTTGCGCACATTAGGTTCTGCTTAAACTGAATCTCCTGAAGTTAGTATGACTTCCAGGCCACTGGGCCAAACTGGTGAACGAACAGGCCCGTTTGTTAGCCCGAGCTTCACTTGGAGGTCCTATGCTGTCCCCGGATTACAACATGTAACATCAATGAGATATAAAAAATAGCTACGTCTACAAATATGATAGAGAGTATTTCTGAACGGGTGGATACCCAGCATCTCATATTTCCTTGGAAACTTCAGTGGTGTCATTATAAAAAGCAAAAAATTATTTTTGATGCCATGTCACCCCCTTAAACTTTGATTTACACAAAGCTGGTCGTGCGTCTTTCAATATAATATTAGCTCTCATTTTCTCATTTTTTTTCATTGATTTATTTTCACTTTATTACTATTTTAATGATTCTTCAAAGATAACTAGCGATTCATTTTTTTTAATTGCACATTTTAGCAAAAAGCTGACCATCATTGTACAGTTTTTCCATATAGGCTAATACAAGTTTTTTTAGCCAATCCTCCAGAGTGGGTATGTACCTATGTTCACCGGGAACAAACAAAGCCAGTGCGTATACTAACCTTGCATTGAAGCACAACAGTTGCCGCTAAAGCTGCAAGCTCACCAGAGAGCGCTACATCATATTGAGCGTCTGAACCACACATGGCCAGAACCTTCTTAACAGGCTGTTACAGCGCCCACATTTTCGGATGGGTAAAATGGCGGCTTTGTTTAATGATATTACTGGCAATTCCGGCGAAACTATTTAGTTTACAACATCGAAAGAGCACAGGCCATGTACCTTCCCTGACCATCTGTCAATTTCAGGAATACGCAAAAAGTGTGACCTACCTGTTTCGGAACTATACCAATTAGCCCATTTCCATTTATTTGACAACTTTGAAGACCTTGCAAAAGTATTTACGGACGCTTCTGTGCGCAGCGATGGCCTGAGCACATCTGCGGCTTTCTTCTGCCCGTAAACCGATATCAGGCGGTGTTTTAAAATACCGCACCCCTTATCGTCGGTGACAGCTGAGCTAGCAGTGATTGATGCCCCCCTTAAGTACGTACAAGAAGAATTACCAGCATCGAAGGTTGTCATCCTCACCGACTTTCGTGGTGCCCTTAGCAGACTCACCAGCAAGGAGGCCAACATTCCTTTTCTGAGCAGCATCATGGAATTCATTAACAATGCACAGTGGGTACCTTCGCACGTGGGTATCGCGGGCAATGAAAAAGCGGATCGCCTTGCTTCGTCATGGAACCATGATGGCTATGACTGTCCTGGAATTATATGTACAATAGACCAAGCTCGTCTTCTTGTTCGCCAACACCTCCTAAAGCAGCACCCAGACCAGCGTGTGGCGAAAGGATCGTTCCCTTCCCCAGTTCGTGGCCGTGGCTTGCCACGTAGATCCCGAGCACTGTTGTACAAACTAAGAGTTGGCTTTGTGCTGGTGCGTGAACGATTACACCGTCAAGGGCATGTGGACAGCCCATTGTGCGCAGCTTGTAGCTCCTACGAAACACTTGAGCATCTCGTAGGGCACTGTCCTACATTTGCTACGCAGCGGTCTTTGATGATTAAGCAATACGAATTCCTAGGACTGAAGTGCACGACTCTAGACGACTACCCCTTTCCGAGTAATAGTGCTTCCCAATTCGACCAGGCCCACCGAGCTCTCCTTACATTAATGAACCAAACAGACCTGGCCAAGTGTTTATAGAGGTCTCTTTTTATTATTACTAATTATTTATTTTTACCCATACTTGTCGGAGTCTTCATCATTTTTTTCTCTCGTCATCTTTTTTCCTCTTTTCCCCCTCTAATCTTTGTTTCCTCAGTTTCTTCCCTCTTCCCGAAAGAGTGAACAGGCGTTGTGCCCCTCCAAGTGCCAGTTGCCAGCTCTCCCTCTCTATCTCTTTTTCGTCTGTGTCCTTGTGTATCTGTGTATGCAAATCAAATAAATAATTCTTAATGTTGTCTACCCTGCGGACTGCCCTGCCTTTGGACTACCAGAAAGATACAACCATATGCTGTAGGATTGTGAAGCCATCAGCTCCACCTCTGTGAGGAGAGGGGGGCAGCCCTGTTAGGCAGCCCCGAACTTGACGATTAAGCCCTAGCGGCCCAGAGTGCCTGGGAATGGCCCACCAAGCTCGGCTTGACGATTCCTACGTGAGAATAATAGTGTGGCGTGGAGTCTCCTGTGCACCTTCTCTGGAACAAAATGAAGATTTGCCTAATCATTACACCATCATCAAGCTGCATGCGTAGCTGCGGGCTCGAACGGCAGCTGCATGGCGACGCAGACAAGCGAATCCAAAGCTGTGGGCTCGCGAAGGTGCAGCGAAACGGCAGCGCCAGCTAGCTGAGCCGGGGGCAGCAAGAGCGCGGGAAGCGGCTGCAAAACACCGAAAGTGGTCGCTCCTGGAGGTTGGTGGCACCGATGTGTCATTTAAACGTGATTTTCTTGACCGAATTTTCGGGCATAGTAGTAATGTTTAATACCGCTTGTGGTTCGACAATAATATGACGAAGATTGCTAACACCCAGAATAACCGGTCGCGCGCCAAGACGTTGCCGGACTGAGCAAAAGTTTGCCACCGATAATGAGGCTTTTTTCGTGGTAGGCAAAGCCCCGGCAATGAGCGCTACGTGCGGCTACTTCTACGTACTTAAACGTGGTAACTTCCTGGCCGCTTTGAACCACGTAGAGCAAACGTACAGAAATGTTCGAAACAGTTCCTCTACATGACTCAAAGCGGTTAAGTGATTCCCGCGCTTTGCCCACTCATTGTAATTCACTTCGTGGATATGCTGTGATTTTTTTTCTCGCGTATAAAGTGGTAAAGGAGATGACACGAGCAGGCGCCAAACCATCTTCGCTGTGGGAACAGTGACTTACTTGTCCGTGTGTGCCGTTTCCTTGATCGCTGTATAGCCGCGTGAGAAAGTCACTCTGTTTCCTTTTCAATATGCGAAACCAACTAGTCCAACGCAACTAAGCTCTACTAAGGGCTCAGTGTCTTTTACTCCATAGGGTATAGTGATGGCTCTATCAGCGCAATGGTGTTAAGCGCAATGGGGAGTTATTAGCGATGTCGGCGTTAGTATAGACATCGATGTCGGCATATTCGCTTCTGAGAACAAACTTGCCGCTGTTCACGAGAAAAATTTGAGATAGAGTCAAATGTGTTCATTTGAGCGAGAATCGTACCGCATTCATCTGAGCGAGAATCGTACCCCATTCGTCTGCCTGGCCGCAAGGTGGCCAGCCGCAGCAACCCTTAACCCCCCCCCCCTGATGTAACCCCCCCCCCCCCCCTTATATTATAAAGGTGTTATACGAATTAAGAATTCTATTTAGTGGGAGTCTCTTTCACGCAGGTAATATTTCGTGGCAGAATAGCACCACACGTCAAAACGTGAACTGTGCAACGAGTGGGCGGTTTAAGGCTGCCGACCCATCACGAAGTGGCAGCTGCACCGGTGTGCGTGGCACCTCCTGGATGCCCAATGGTATACTTCCCCAATTGCAGAATAAATTAGTATGGCGTCGTCGGCACTTCGGTACCATTCTTGCAGTAAATATACTAAGACGATTTTAAAATGCCATGCTACGTGCACGAATGATCCCTTCCTTGCAGTGCGATTTGAGGCGCTACGCATGCAACCCCATTGTGCTCCCGCGTTCCACTCTTGCGGGCAAAGCTGAGTTGACCTCCACGTTTTGTAGCGAGAGCTACATTGGCTGTATTCTCACCGTTTCATGGCGGTCGGTGGCCGCACTTCGAGCTGAGCCATTGCCTAGCAACCACCTCAGCTGGCAGCGTCGCTCGCGGCGCCATCCGGTATGACGTCCAAGGGAGAGCCAGTGAAACCACGTTGCGAAAACGAAAGAGGAGGCGGCGTTGCATCTCATCTATAGAAAGAGTGACCCAATGGTCACCAGCAGATATGAAAAATGCTTCGGAGCCACTGAAAGGAGCTAGTGTTCGTCGTCGGTAGGAAGCCAAGAGTAGGCAGCGAGCAGAAGACATGGCTGAAGAACAAGTTGCACGCCTCAAGAAGCGTTATCGCACAGAAGACGAAGCCAAGTAATGAGATTACCATTACCACTCCATGACTTAAACCACAGCCAAGCTTGTTAACTACCAGGATTTCATATTAATGCACATTTAATTACACCTTCTAGCAAAAATGAGCGATGGGGAAAGTCTTTGCAGCTGTGCCCTGTGCTAACCTTCGGTGAGACTATGCTCAAAGACACAAGATGAGCTTAGTACAAATATTGTCTGCTACTTTCCCCCGTAAATGTATAGATATACCCTTATGGTATAATTACAGAACTAAAATTATTGATTATAAAAAAGGAATCGGGGTGGGGGAGGGCGAGAGGTTGGAAGCGGCTGTGTACACCATGTGGTTGGCCTGTTGATGATAATAATAATGCCTATGATCTTTGAAACTATCCTCTTTGAAATGAAATTGCGACCAGAAATTAGATAGCTCGTATGGTATTATAGTGTTCTACTTCGTCTATTATATTCAAACCATTCTGGCAACATCGTATTTTTTTATTTTTCGCATAACCTAGCTTCTGTTTTTAGAATGAAACTTTATTTATTTACTGTAACGACTATTTTTCTACGACTATATTTAGAGGTGTTTAGGGATAATATACATGTATATTTCTTATAGCAATCTCTGAGCAATTATTATTTCTATTCACTTTAAAAGTTCAAGCCTCTTGAAGCAAAACTAAAGAGACAACTCTTTTTATTGTACTAGTAAATTAGTCCTTTAAATTACCAAAATTTCCACGCTTACCACGACGGGATGCTTGGTAAGCGATAAAAGGCACAGAAGAAAATGTGACTGGCGACGCTACCTTGAGGTTCCTGCCCTGATTGCCATGACATCATAGATTATGAGGGCCTACATGATTCCTTATTGGAATGAAGTAGGCCCTCATAGAGTCTACGCCATTCCTTATTGGTATAAGTGTTAGTGCATTGCACAGTGAGGATGCTTAACGCACCAAGTTTCGGGAAATTTTGCGGGGCCAATATTGCAAAATAGAAAAATATACATTTTGAAAACTCATGCCAATCTCGCGCCGAAACCAGCACTGGAGATTTCGGTGCGAGATTTATAACTTTGTCTTTGAGCTTGAGTTTTCGCTCTATTATTAAAGCTATAATGGGTAAATTAGCGGCACGGTGGTTTCATAGTAAACGCTATTAGCATATACAGATTCACTGTTCCACTTTCGTGTCCCTTTGATGACGCACGTCTTGTACGTCTTTTTCCGCAGGGAGTAATTACCTACACAATTCAGGTGCAAAATATTGAGAAGTTTCGAAATTTATCTTGCCGCAGTAGGCGCATGGCTCCCCCTGTTGTGAACCTTTACTGCGGAATGTTTTAATTACGTAGAATTTCAGGGCTGGCTTGTCATCGACCAATAGAACTATGTGTCATCGACACATAGACTCATGTGACGCATAGACTCATAGACTACAAGCTATAAATGAAGTGGTAAATACCGGCCGAAAATAAGACATCAGCAATGCTCCAAACCATTCTGAAATAAACGAACGAAGTGCGAAATAGTATAACTAAGAAAAATAATGAATACATGGTTGCAATAATGAACTTAAAGTTGCTAAAAGGAGGCTTCGGAATCCAGTGAGTGACTCTGGTGCCACGCGAGAGAAGGCGCCACCACTTTACTCAGCAAGCGATTGCTCCTCGCACCGGCTCTTCTCTGGCGCTAAATCTCAAGGGGAACACAAAGCAGTACAACTCGCGGCGGCAGACGTATATTTAAAATGCCCTACTAAGCAGAAAATCGACAAAGTGCTGCCAAAAGTAGAGCGAATGTCACACAGCCAGTTTGCGAGTCTCCCTAACAAGATTCTACTCCGGTCAGGCAAACCTCACAAGCTCACCTAAAAAACGAACGTACGTCATTGACAGTTTGGTAAACGGAAACGAGGGAACCCAACGAATAATAGTAATAGCGGGATGCTTGGGCAAGCCACTGCAGCATTTAGAGTTAAGCGAAATGCTACACAAGAATGCCATTTTAGATGCGAAGCATCTTATGAGCTCGCTCCATCCGGTGGTGTCAACGTACCAGTGCGCATGCGCGTTCCCTCTCCATCTCCTACATCCCCCCATCTGGCCTCGACACGCCAATGCAAGGAGCTACACTAGACTACTATGCTCGCTCCCCCCTCTCTCTTCTCTGGGCCTACATCCCCGCCGCGTTTACACTCCATATCATTGCGCATGCACATCCTGTGCGCTTTCCTACACTCCCCCATTTCTCACCTCGCAACGCCGACGCAGGCAGCGTCTGCAAGCCAGTTTCTTGATTGAAAAAAAAAATGATTTCTTGCGCTGCTCTACCGTCAGCGTTCATACCGTATATGTAGGCACTGTATCTTGAGCTCTAAGTTAGTGGAAGTGATAGATTTCTCCTGTGCGTTGTGTATCTGCGGGTTGCACTGCAAATGTCGTTGAAAGATGATAGTCTTGGGTGTGGAGAAAGTGTAAAAAATGTTTATTTCATGTTCTGTGCAAGAAAGCCGGTGAAGGGTATTCTGGAGGCACTGCGTTCTATAGAGCGCCTCGAGCGTGCAGCGAAGGCAACGAGTGCATTGAGGCACTCTACGCTGCGTTAAGGTCTCTAGATAAAGCGAGTTGTTTAATCTAGGCAGCTTACGCTGCGTGATATATGAACGCCATTTGGCAGTTTTCTTTGACAAATAAAGAATGGCTTCTGATGTAACAAGCATGTGGCGTGCGCCCATCTCGGAGGTCATTATGAGTAAAATTCAAGGCGACGCGTAGGTGCCACCACCATGTCGTCTTAGCAAAGCGTAGGAAATACTTGCCTTTTCATGCATGGCAATGAATTGTCAGCGCTGCGTGATAAACGCTTCGGTCATAAGAATTATTTTGTATGCCATCTGTATATAAACGATATTCACGTCTTGATATTGTGCTTGAAATATGCGACTTTTTGTTCATTAATTGACAACCACACAAGTAGGAAGCCGAAACCTGGGCAATATTTGTTTGTGATTTAGGTGTGGTTGTATTTCGACTAATTTGACTGTGTTTTCGGGAGACAGACAGACAAGTCGACCGAATGACACACAGACAGACAAAATTTTTGCGTTGAAATATCCCAAGAAAGCCTATATTGTCTTTGAAATTAGCAGTGTTAGCGTTAAGTAAAAGCGGATTGCAGGGTTCTTGTCCAATCGGAGTGTTCTTTTAGGGGCGAAGCTCCTTAAAGCGGCACCGTTCGTTCCTCAGAGTCATTGTAGTAGTGAGTAACAAGTGTAACATTTTGACCTGCAAGGTGGTGCCGGTGGGAGAGTTCTCCTGTGCTTCGTTGAACAATAAAAAGTTCGCGGCGTGCACGTTATCTAAAAGCCGAATGCTCCTGTCTCTCATTCCCCATTAGCAGCCAATGGCATGTACATTGAGCACTATCTGACAAGAAAGGGATGAAAATATGCGAGATGGTGGCACTTGGAGTGTTGAATAGATGGAAGAATGGACACACAGACAGATGCATGGATGGACGCATGAACGGACGCAGGGGCGGATGCATGAACGAACGCAGGGATGGGCGCACGAACAGACGCATGGACGGTCACACAGACGGACGCATGGACGGACGAATGCTCCGCCCCACTCTCCATCATTCACTCCGTGGATATGCTGCCATTTTTTTTGATGGGCATTTCTTCTTTACGCTGGCTTCTGTCACCTCTATTTGGCTCCTGGTTGTTACGTGGTCATTATAAATCGCAGGCACGTGTTTTCTCGAGTGCTTGTGTGTGACAGATCTTCACTACTTGAAAGCGCCACTTCGAAGAAAATCTGAGGAGTACTCGAAGTCGCGAATAGCATTTTACCGCAAAAGCTCGTATGAGATTGCTTTTTGCGTCACGCGAAGTCGGTGTCGGCCACCGCAGCTGGTGTCCATACCCACATCGTGCCAACGGCACAATGGGGCTCGAGCCCGAGTCAACTGGGTGTCAGCCTAGTATTCTATCATTGAGCTACAATGGTGCTTGTGACTTGTCGTCAAACTTGCCTTAGAAAGGCTTGATATAGGGAAAGCAATCGCGTTAATTCGACCTGTAAAGCGTTTTACAACAGCGAAAGAACAACCAGTCATCGCACAATCACGAACCATCACAAAGGCTTGTTCTTGTTCCCCTATTAACTGTGGCGCATACAAACCACATCCATAATTCCCCATCGTCGTCAGCCACTGCATGGACAATTGGCACAAAATTATTTGCGAGTGTTTCACGGATACCACGCTTCTCAGAAGAAAGACGAAATATAGCATAGCGAATGCTGGCCTACATACCAAAAAATTTAATAATAATTCTCTACTGGGTACCAAGCAAGTGTGCTTGCAATAGTTACCCATTGAGTGTTTTGAAAAGGCTCTGAAAGACCGCTCTTAAGCTAACGCTGTCACTGTGCTGCGCCTACCGCGCAGGCTTGGCGTTTTTCCTTCGGAGACATTTTCTTATATACAGCAGCGTGAGCAAAAACAATTTATGGCAGGAAAATGTACGCCTAAGAATATTTAATTTGCTTTATTACGTACACAAAGGACCCACATGTGTTTCAGTACTTGTTCTTTTTTTCTATATTATGGTCTTTACGGTGGTTTCAGGGCGTCAGATGCAGCACTCACACATCATGTATGACGGCCCAACGGGGCTGTTTCGATGCCTTTCCGTTATTTTACACTTATTGTGAATGGTTCATAAAGACGCAGTTCGCAAAGTAAGAGAAACAAAAGACATTGGTAAAAGCGAAGAAAAAAAAACCAATCTGCCGGGATAAAATGTTAAGCCAGACAGCTGCGTTTTCAAACTCGTTTTAATTCAATTCTAGGCTGACGATTCTCCTATTAAGTGAGTTACTATTTTAGCTGTTGAACTTACAGCTGAACCTCTTTTGTTTGCGCAGTAATTGCTTGTAACCATGCGAAGGCTTCACATCTGAATGGAACGTGCGTGAAACAGACACCGATTTCACCTATTCTACGTAACATGCTTTTTATTTGACCTCTTATTGCTTGGATCTTATTAAAAAAAAGCTTGAGAAGATTCGACGTGGTGAAGGTAAGTGTGTTCAGAATAAGTGGTTAACTATTTAGAGTACTTGGTACTCTACCATGGGAGGTCATATAGCCGTCCCTTGGGCCTTATACTCGATGAGGCCCTGTCGAATATACCAAATGAACGAAGAAATGCGCGGTGCGCCTGACGGGCACTAAGCCTCCTTTGGGGTTCATGTAAGGAATGCGTAAGCGTTCGGCATGGCTGTGACCCTCTCAAGCAGCGTTGCTTTCGGGTGGCACTGCGTCTCCTTTCTAGCGTTCGTCAGCATGTTGATGAGCCTCATATAGTGCGATTCAGCTACCAATTGAACCAGGCGGCCAAGTTTCACATGAAGGCAAAACAGCGAGATTGGAGGGGGGTGGCAGGGCAAGGCAAGGTAAGTTCGTAGGAGGAAAGGGGGAGCTTTCAAAGCGTGAATGTTTGTTGAATTCATAGTAATTTGTGAATCCGGATAATAAACAAAACTTATTTTCTTCACGCATGTCATCAAGTGCCGACCAAACATTGGTCGCAAGCGGAAATCCACTTTTATAAGTCAAAACTCAAGTAAAACCCGTTCGTTTAGAGGCCGTTGAAGTATTATGAATAAGAAAAATGACCCCGTATCTCTACTTTACCCTGCAAATATCGTCGAAAGACGATAGTGTTGAGCCTGAAGGGAGTGAACAGGAACGTTTGTTTGATTTTCTGAGCAAGAAAATCGGTGAATGGTATTCTGGAGGCACTGCGTTGGAGCTTCTCGAGCATGCAGCAGAGGCGCACAAGCGCATCAATTCACGTTACACGGGTGACATAAGCGCTAACTGGCAGTTATCCTGGAAAACGAAGCGCGCGGCGTCCGCGCCCGTCACGGAGGCAATAAGGTGTAGAACGCAAGGCGACGGGTAGGTGCCACCACCGTGACGTCGTAGCAAAGCGTTGGAAACACTTTTTTGAGCATCGCAATGCACTGTCAGCGCAGCGCGATTAAACGCCACATTCCTTATAGAGGTACTTGTGTGTGCCTCTTCTAGTATAAAAGCAGACATAGAAAACATCGAAGCGTTGTTGTGGCGCCTCAGATATGCGCAATGGTTGCTTTTTATCGACATTCTCTCAAGTATGAACGCTAAAGCTTGAGCAATATTGGTGGGCGCTGTGGATGCCGTCCTTTGATGCCTTTAGAGTGTTGTTAAGGGCGGACAAACCGACAAATGTACAGACAGACAGACAGACAGACAGACAGACAGACAGACAGACAGACAGACAGACCAAAGTTTTTGCGTCGAAGGTCCCCAAGAAAAACTATCGCCTTTATAAGTAAAGAAATGGCCACGTCGGCCTTCAGACAGGAATACAGAAGGGAGAAGAGGAGTGTGGGGTCACCATCATGCCTTGAGACCACATATAAGGCTGCCCCGTAGGCCACGGTTGGTCAATCTCTGCCTGAGAGCAGGGGCGTAGCGAAGGGGTGGCACCACGAACTCGTGCCCCCCTCCACCCTCCTGCCCCCCGGAGTTACGGAGGTGCCCCTCACTATTAATATTTCGGGTTAGCCCCCTGCAAAATGCATGTCAAGCACCAAAGTTTTGCAAAGCCAGAATTTTTCTGACGCATGCGATGCTCCAGATCGGCCTTATTCACATGTTGTCGCAAAGAGGGTTTTTATTCCAGCGCCAGTATACCAAGGTATAACGGTTGAGAGCGGCAAATGGTGACACCATCGAGGCAAGGGCAGAAGAAAGTGTACAGTTCAACCCCAATCCCAACCGAAGTAGTTCTGTTTTCGTATATACTTTCGCAAGCCCTCCCACACACGAATGCTAACTCTAACACACATACAGTAATGTAGTTCAGCCAGTCATCCCAATTGTTTTATTTCCTGTGCATTTGTGAGATATATGCTATAGATTAACATCTAAAGGCGACAAATAACTCCCACTGCTCTCTCTTTGGCTTCCACACTGCAATATTCTAGGCTAGTTCATTGAATTCTTTAGGCCATGTTAAGCAGAGGAAATGAAATAAAATATAGTTAAACTAAAGGTATGTGTTACGAAGTTTACACGAATGTCATAGATCGGCACCTCGTTCGTATTGTATTCTGTTTTAAAAAAGTTTATTTACACTTTGTACAGAATACAAAACTCTTATAACATTCCAGATAAAGGAAACACGCTTCAGCACATCTATGTACCAAGACAATCATAACTGCGTTGCAATGAAGACATCATTGTAAGACAACTTGTTGTCTCGGGGAGACCACGCAGTTTACATAAGTGCCGCTTTCCATTTCCAGGACGCAGTGCGATGATGGCCTTTTATTTGCTAATCCTTAGCCTCACAATCCTCTTTCACGTGAGCAGAGCGTTCCTTATTTTTTTTCGTCCATGAATTGTGTTTTGTTTACTACTTTTGTGGAGTTCTTGAGAACTCTGGTATTATTAGGACTATTGCAAAGATAATGTGATATAACTTTTACAGCTAGATTATTTCTAACAAAATTTCTGGTCCGCAGTGATAACAAGCCCTTAAACTGTACTCACACGATGGAAGAAATTGCGATTCGAGTCTGTACATTGCCCACTGCGCAACTTGAACGGGCACTAAAGGAACTATTAAGTCAATAGTAGTCAAAGTTGATTGTTGACACAGTGGTCCAGAAACCTCGTAGTGTTACTTTTATGCTAAGGAAGGGCTTATCTTGAAATATGACGTTTTAGCGGTCTGCATCGGGTTAGCGCAAGTCAAATTTTCCTCGTGAAGAAGCGGACCGACTCACATCACTTTGGTCATGCGCAATGTCGTCCGGCTTTACTGCGTGGTCGCCGACACTTGTAGCAGCATAACGAAAGTACTGGAAGCTACAGCAGCAACAATGGCCCCAGATCAATTTCCTGTCATTGGCTCTGAGATGGCAGACGTGTTTTTGTTCAACTTGGTCCGACTAGAGGGCGCGACCTGTCCAGTATAACCACGCGAAAATTGAGTTTTGAAACCACTCGCGTCACTCCCCATAGTAACGTCCCGCAGTTCTTCTTTCTGTGAATCAAAGAGAAACGAACAAGCAGCAATTTATTGCGTCTCTTGGTGCACAGAAAGCTCTTATATTAGTGCAGCTAGGTAGATAACTAATGATTAAGTGTAGGCGGTTCGTCTGACGTCATTGGTATCATTTTAAGAATGTCCTGTTGCGGTGCATGCATTCTTGTGAATTCACCTTAATTTCTCGGAAAGTAGGGCATTGCTCTTGGCAATGTTGTTCCATAGATGTTGGCATATATTGAGCTTTCACCATGATTTAAATTGTTATTTGACTTTAGTGCCCGTTTAAGACAGCCGTTCCGGCGTTCCCGCTTCAGCGAGGGCGGAGCGATTTGTGGAACGACGGAGGCCCGAATCACATTTGGGAACCTCGAGCACCAATGCCGAAACCCTCGCTTGTAGCGTGAATTCTCCATGCCGCGTGAATGCTGACTGCTGAGAGACCCCAACCACGTCACATGTCACGTGACTGATTCGTCCATGATAACGACTGTCATATGAATACGGCTTTTATGGGAGTTTGTGGGGATTCCCTAAGTATCATCGATCAATAACTGCATCAACGAACATGTCGCCTGCACTACATGTTTCAACCATGACATTTCAATCACGTTGGGTTGCATGTGCGGCCAATACTTCGCAAGTCGATGGGCCCTTGAACTAAAGGATAGCTAGTCATGGTATGGGACAAGCCCGTGAGCAGAGACAAGTACTTTGCTGGTGTCGAGGGTGATCGCCTACTTCGTTAGACTACGGAAAGTATTTGTTAATTAACATATTTGCATTGATTTTTAATGCAGCGCACCAAGTCTTGTTGCTAAATTTGGAACCTTGCACTTTGTTTCTACGCTAATGGTTTACGCTCGTGTGTGTTAAGCGGCATGTCGCCTGTAATGACGTTTAAACCGTGACATTCTAGTCACATGGTGTGGCGCGTATTATGAAGCATGCGTGGCCAATGATTTGCAAGTCAATGGGCCTTTGAATTAGGGGTTAGCCAGTGACAGTACATTAGGACAAGCCGGTGTGTGTGTGTGTGGGTGACAAGCACTGTAATGGCTGAAACGGTGGGCGTCCATTTGAAAAGACTACCCGGAAGTGTGTTAGTTTACGTCATTGACCTAATTTGTAGTACAGCGCAATCAGTCTTGTTTCTACATTTTATATCAATGCATTACTTTTCTATGCTAATGATTCCCACTCGTGTCGGTTAATCATCTGGACTTCCTTAGCGTCAAAAGAGACTCTGGCGCTTCAACTGAAAGCTCGTAATATCGACAGATATAGGTGGCCAGCTTCAGCGTTACTGTCAGAATTACCCGAATTAACGTTTACACTCAGGTACATTGCCACGTATCCGAAAGCACTTTCTTTCATACATGACTTCAATATTTATCGATCAGATGCGTAAATTGCATAAAGGGTGCTTTCATGCTCCTTCTTTCTCCCACTTCCACAAACTTTTCCAGAGAAGTCATTGATAAATATGTTTTGTAATAATTTTTTCCCAGAAAAATTATCTGATTTGTGAGCGCTCATAACTCGCATTCGAAGGTACTTTATCAAATCGCACTAAAAAGAGCACCGCTTACTAGACATATTAGTGTTAAAGAGCATTGACAGTTTGGTTGAGAAAGCTGATTCCAGCATAACGGACTCATGAGTCGATTCACTCGAACTCACTCAGACTCAGATTAAGCACTCAGTCCGAGTCTGAGCAAGTACAAGTGAGTAATGTCTTTGTGAGTTTGGGTTCGAGTGATTCCGAATGAAGAATTTTCGTAAGTGTGAGTCCGAGTGATTATGGCTCAGAAAAATTTTGATGAGTCTGAGTTCGAGTGTACGGCACAAGTTTTGTCGTCCTATGTTATACGCCATTGTTTATGTGCCAATTTGTGACAAGGACGTTTCATATCGAAATTGAGAAATGCGATATTTCCTACTGAAAAACATATGCAAACAAGTCTGCGCCAGCATGCACGCAATCCAGACTTACGTCATAAGCTGGACGACCAGACAACACGTCTCCGGAGTACATGGCCGAGGGCATGAGTGGGACTCCGTCTTCAGTCTCGAAGGCGAGTGTCTGCCATCCTTCGCTCATCTCTGGATTTCTTCATCAGCTATATCCGGCTACAGGACATGCACTTACTGGTATTCATTCTAAGCGCATACTCACACAACCATCCAAGTAGCTACGATGCCTCAGGATAGACCATACGACGACAAGCGTGCGAAGGAAACATAACACATCTAATTCACAGAACGCGACGTGCGTGCACACCTACTTGTGATCTTCTCGGTGCCCCGTAGCAGTACCCGACAACTTAGCGAACATACTCGAGGTCATAAACGTAGCGATAAGGCCATAGATGAGATACGTTTTAAATGTACAACCTATTGTGTACTAGCATAGGGGCAGTGTGCTCACTGCCCTATCCTTGCGGCGCTCCGCCGTAGCGCACTCTGTGTCGACTTCCACGATGCCCACCAGGGGCGCTGACGCTTGACGCACCTGAAAAACTTCTCTTGGTTCGTGTTGGCCGTGTTGGCGGACGGGGCTGGTTCGCTCAGTTCAGTTCGATCGGTTCGATTGGATCAACGTGGGTACGCCGTGTGCGTGTTCTGTGCTTTATGCTTGGATCATTGTGTAGTGTGTGTTCGTGAAGATGCCTAACCACCGTCAAAATTACTGTTTTGCGCCCGGTAATCGAACTGGGTACAGTCGTGTGCAGGATGCACCACAAGCGTCTTTGTTCAGCGCCCCGCGTGATGAAGAATGGCGGAAGGAGTGGGAAAGAAATTTCCACCGTGCAGATAAGAAACTCGATGAGTTTTCTGCGGTCTGCGAACTGCATTTCGAACCGAGGTTCGTTATCAAGGAGTTTGTGCACCATATAGATGGCAAAGAGGTACGCATTCCTCGTGATAAACCGATGCTGTCGGAAAACGCCGTCCCCACGATTCTTCCAAATTTGCCGCAGTACCTCACAAAGAAGATGCCAAAACCGAGAGCTAAAGGGAAGATGTGCGAAAATGACCATGCAGCCGCAAAGAAAAAGAGCCGAAGTGCTCTCGAGACTGATTGCACTGAATTTCCAAGGGCTGCTGTTGGTGATTCAGGGGAGGACTGCGACTTGACACACGATGACGTTCCAGCGGAGCCCGAGCATTGCTTGCCGTTTTGTTACTATTTAAAGACTCCTTCCAAGTACTGGAGTATGCATCACCATACTGACCTTAGCGGAGTGATGTATTGCTCGTCGACTTATCTTGAAGAAGGCGTTGTCACGTCCGAAAAAGTTGTGTTGTTCCTCTGCGATGACCCGCCCGATAGCTACTGCAAGGTGTTTGTGAGGGGGTGGCTGATTGAGGAGCGCATCATTAACTGTCAGGAAGAAGTTGAAAGCGTGCTGGAAAGCGTGGAAGCTACCGAACTCTGTATTCGTGCTCTGAATGCCAAAGAATATGACACCTGCTTTTTAACAGCAGGACTCCAGAAGCAGCTCAAAATCAAGCATGCGACGTATTTCAGCATCAACTGCAGCGGCAAAGTAACAACCAAAGGTGGGTAACGAGTCACCCGATTTTCGCTTGGCTGAAGTAGTGCAGTTCTTTGTGACATAATTTATTACTTGCTGGCGCATTCTGGCACCTATAAGTACTGGCAGTGCCTTCTTGTTCACGTCCCAGTCAGAATTTGCTACAATTTCCGCACATTTCTATTTTCAGGTGGACAGTGCATGAGCTGCAAATACTTCACGAAGGCTCTCTTGACAAGGAGGTCAAGAGAGCCTTTTTTTACCCTAATATTTCTTGTGCAAACTCTTTCATCACTTATTTGTAAATAAACATTATTTCATCAATTTACATGGATTTTTATCATTTCTTTTTAATTTGCTACGTCATTAACTTGATGGATACATGAAATATGAAAATTCAGAGGCAATGAATGAAACTGACTCTGGCAGTGAAGGACAGGAGTGGGTGTAAATCAATGAAGGAGGTCTCCGTCCGGCAGGACCTAACAGGCTGTTGATAATAATGATGCTACGTCTTGTTTACAGCAAGAATCACGCCACACACCAATCACCTAAAGTCTCGAAGCAGCGATGCTAGAATGTTAAACGTCGTGCGTGGTTGTCATGGTGGTTAAAGTTTGGGTTTAGGGCGCGCATTCCTGCAGCAGGCACGTAATCAAGAAAAACCCGGCGTGGAGGCTGTCTAAGGCGTTGTACTGTTGAACCCAAGGACGTGTGTTCGATCCTAGCCACGGTGGCTGTTCTCCTGACGGAGGAGAAAAACGAAACAAGCCGTGTGTCGGCATTTCGGCTGACGTTAAAAATTCTAAAGGGATATAAATTAACCTGCAGCCCTCCGCTATGGCGCACCTCATAGCGGAAGTGTGGCTTCGGTTCGTTAAACTCCAAAATTTTAATTCTGACATTGCGAAAAAAAAGTGCGTAGTGTTTTTCGCACCTCGGAACCGCAGTCGACATGACCGCTGCATTAGCGAAACCACTTTGAACATTTAAACGGCAGGAAAATAATACGATGTCAGTTGCTTCACGCCCTGCACACTGACAAGATGCCCCAAAAGAAGTGTCGTGCATTGCACGTCGCGAACATTGCATAATTTCTGGCATTTCAACAATTGCGCTATGGCTCTCTACTTCGGCGCGCAAAGGAGTTTCAGGTGACGCTGCGAACCGCGCCGCCTCTCGGCGTCGACACGAAGTGAGTCACCCACCGCCGCCTGTGAGCACACTGCTCCTATTCTAGTACACTGTAGTACAACCTAATATACGTATTAAAAGGCGTACTTCTCTCTTGAGACACAAGCTTACCAACCGGCCCGTCACAGTTGTTTGATAGGCCACTGGATACTGTCACATGCTGAAGCACACACTTACGCAACCGGGCTGGGTAAAGGTACCCTGATATTGTACCGCGATAAGATTCAATATACTAGTGTCATGAAGCATTTAGGTATATAAATAAAAGATGGCACCAGAATTGTGTTCGATACGATACTTATCTATTACATGTTAAAGTTCTTGGCAAATTTGCAAATATTTAAGAAAAATATTTAAAATCAAGCAACAAAGGCAAACGCAAAAAATGTTTGCTTCAAATTTTCTTAACTGCTTACAAATTTGTTAAATTTAATGAAAGGCCTCTTAGTGTCTCAAAATTTCGCTCTTACTCAAATTACTTCCATTTCGAAACAAGTTATTATGACTGGTCTGGCTGTTTACCATGGCAGCTGTTTATATGCTGAAGTTTAAAGACGCAGAAAAAGAGAGAGAGGACAGAGCACGCACACAAACTCACACTTCACAGGGATTGAGCTTATAATTGCACATTGTGCTTATAATTTCCGGTGCAAGTATGCTGCCTTCAAGAAATTAAGCGCAGTCTTCGTCTCCTTTAGCACTCCCGCAATCATTTACCTTGTGCTGGGTAGCATACCAGTCCCCTTAGGATGGTTAACATCCCTGCTTTCTTTCTTATACGCTAGGGTGTCAGTGGTTTTAGTTTGTAAGTATCGTAATTGATGGCTGTCGCTGCTACACTTCCCGACTAGCTAGCGGGTTGTTAGATAGCCTACTTGCAAGAAAGTGTAACAAAAAGCGTTCGCACGACTGCGCAAATACCACTGCAAGGTCGTACCTTGTCCATCGACGTATTACCGCATCCGCAGTGTTGGATCACCTGACAGGCGATCCTAACAGTGTCTTATTTTCACCTGAACTTTGCATTTTTCTAGGCGTTTTTTATGATGTCGCACACAACGGCGGACTTTCATGAGGAAAGCACCACACCTTACCGAAACTGGCGGAACGATTGCGCGCAGACTGGAAGACCGGTAAGAAAGGAAAAAAAGAAAGTGCTCATACTGATGAGGCCTGCACTTTGTTCTCAGCAAAGGATGATCTTGACACGTTATGACGCTACGCACTTGTTCGTCGGCGCTATATCTTTCATAGAACCATGAAGCCTTGAATTTGATTCAGTGTAAAGAGGGACGCTGTATCCCGGAGGAGATGCACCGTCCACCGAACAAATAATCGGTGAACGCCAAAGCTGACGCTGTGTGGTAGGGAAGTTGCTTCAGAAAGTTTGGCTAAGCATATGATTAGTAAATATCTTTCATGTTTGCAGCATAATGCCACATCACAAAGAAAAAAAGTGACCCCGTATCTGCATGTTACACTGCAAATGTCGTCGAAAGACGATAATCTTGCGTCTGGAGAGAGTGAACGAAACGTTTATTTGATGTTCTGCGCAAGAAAACCGATGAATGGTATTCTGGAGGCACTGCGTTAGAGTGCCTCGACCGTGCAGACGAGGTGAACGAGCGCATCAAGTCATGTCACACGTGAGACATGAGCGACATCTGGCAGTTATCTTGCACAACGAAGCTCGCACGCGGCGTGCGCTCCCGTCTTAAAGGTGATAAGATGTAGAACGCAAGGTGACGGGTAGGTGCCACCACCGTGTCGTCTTAGCAAAGCGTTGGAAACACTTGCCTTTCGTGCATGGTCAGCGCAGCGTGATAAACGCTACGCTCCTTAGAATTGTTTATGTGTGCCTTGTTGTTATGGTGCCTCAGATATGCGCAATGATTTCTCTTATTTGACAACCGCACAAGTATGAACGCTGAACCTTGAGCAATATTGGTGAGCCCTGCGGATGGGGTCGGCCATTTGGGGTATTGGCCGGTCACTCCTATGCCTTTTAGGGTGCCGTTAAGGGTGGAGAAATAGACAAATGTACAGACAGACAGACAGACAGAAAGACAGACAGACAGACAGACAGACAGACTAAATTTTTCGCGTCGTAGATCCCAAAGAAAGGCTATCGTCTTTAAAAAATCACGAAAAATCCACCGAGTGCATGATAGTCAGTGGGAAGAGGCGTCCGTCAGTCCGTCTGCGCTTGCGTCCATTCGTTCTTTCTTTTAGATGCGGAAGCATCTTATACTCGCGCCTTGTAGTGCGCCGTCCGCGCCGTCCGCGCCGTCCGCACCGCTTCTCGAACATTCGACAGCTGACGCGCGCGCATGCGCCGTCGCGCCGTCGCCCACTCTTCCACCATCTGTGCATCCCTTCCTCCTCTATACACCGCGCGCGCTTCACTCCTCCACCATCTGGGCACCCTTCCTCCTCTACACACCGCGTTCGACATCTACAATTCTCCTGATTCTCCAGTCGACGCGCATGTGGCGTCGCGCTTCGAGAACATTCAACAGCTGACAGTGCATGCGCCGTCGAGCTGTATATATACTCAAGGTCGGCGCTCGCTCGCTCAGTTGCCGCTCGTCGGTTGGTTTGTACGGCGCGTCGACGTCCAAGGTCGCGGTGAAATGAATTCCAACGAATCCACAAACACAATGATCGACGTCCCTTCGACCAGCGCCGCCCTTTCGCATACGTGTGTACGTGTTCACTCATTTAACACCCCCTCCTACAACCACGTTAACCAATTTAGCCATCGACCCAAGTAAGTCGCAATTTAACACCCCATTTCACAACCACGTTAACCAATTTAGCCATCCACCCAAGTAAGTCGCACTTTAACACCCCGTTAACCAATTATATGCTCCGCATCCTCCTCAGTGTTCCCCCGAGGGAAGCTGCGGGCAATTTTTTTTTCTGCCCATCTATGCGTCCATCCATGCGCCCATGTGTCTGTCTGTACGTCCGTGCATCTGTCTGTCTGTCCGTTCTTTCATCCATGCATCCGTTCATCTGCTTGTCTGTCTGTCCGTTCGTGCATGCGTCCATGCATCTATCCGTCCATCTAGTGAACACACCAAGTACCGCATCTGGCATTTTGTTTTATGATTTATATTGAAGTACCACCATGCAGCGGCCATTCCAAAGACTAAACGAGAGGTGGCTACCAACCACTACGACGACTACAACAACAACTATTACTACTACATACATCGCGGACGATGAACTAACGGCTTAAGGAGTTTCGCTCCTAAAACTTACAGTCACACAGAATGGTGGTTGACTGACAGCTAATGTTTATTGAGACCTGCAGGCCTTTTATGTCCACTGGTGAGCAGAAAAAACACAAAGGAACCTGCATTCATTTAACATTAGCGCCAAGAGAAAAGAGACATCTGTGAAATTTCACAGTCAAGGTACTGAATTTCTTTGACGGGCGAAGCTCCTTACGCCGTGGTTTGTATGTTCCGTGTCATCGTAGTCGCCGTAGTAGTTAGTTGCACTGTATTGCATGTCAATAAAAATGATGTCACAGCATATCCACGGAGTTAATGGTGATGAGGGAGGCGAAACATCCATCAGTCTGTCTGTAGATCGGTCCAATGGTGCGTCTGCCCGTCCATGCGTCCATCCGTCCGTCCATGCGTTCATCTGCGCAATTGTCCGTGCGCCTGTACATCCGTTCTTCTATCGATCCGTCCATCCATGCGTCTGTCCGTTCGTCCATGCTTCGCCCCACTCATCATCATTCTCCTCGTAAATTCGCTGTGATTTTTTGAGAGAGTGCCACTGAAAGTGCCCTTCTACACATCTTCTGCAATTTTTAAATCACATCAGCCTTTTGTATGTTTTCTTTTTAGAAAATTGCGGTGATTACCTGTTTTGTGGCATTCTATGTGCGTCGGTTTACAAAGTGCAAAGCCATTTTCTCCTAATACAGAATGTCTGTTGCATTTGACCACCAGTGGCTACGCGTGCGACATTGTAGAGAAGCGCTTTTGTTCTTTGGTTACAGCGCTTCTTTCGTCACATTGATCGGAGCGTCTCAGGTGCCATGTTTTCTGTGATGTAGCCTCGCGCTGTAATGATGTCCGCTACAGAAACCAACTTGCTGACCCTGAGCATGATAGGGCCGCATTCTTTGCTCAGCTACCATGGTGGGGTCGCTTTGTTCTTTGCACTTTAGCACAGCCCCTTTTCTAGGATTTTAATTTATACTTCAAGAAGTTTCGGATGCCACGAAACTCATGATGCTGGATCGCTCAGAAGCTGGAAGATGTAGAGAACTGTGTGTGCTTGTTGATCGATGTTGTCATCGTATGCTGCATTTAACTCAATGAAGCTGTTGCCCTAAAAACACATAGACCAATAAGCAAGAGCACGACGTTTGCGCACATCTGGTATTTCTCTTTGGTTCCTGTGTTTGCAGTGCTATAACGAGTGAGTGTACCAAACAAACTGTCCTTAAAGCCCATACTCTCGGAATCAAATTTCATTGTTGCTATGTTACAGTGTCAATCCCATCTAGACTGCTGTGCCTTTCTGTTTTGCGAAGACCAGAACTGTGTGGCCATCTTCGACCGATGATCGACCATGTCTGGGCAATGAGGAAGCACACAAAAATAAAAGAAATCCCCCAAGTACAACGACTCATTGGCTGCCTTCACCTCCGAGAGCGGGGTGATGACATTATCCCCACAACAACTTGAATGGTCGAGGGGTGATCTCCTGACCACATTTAACGACATTACACAACATTACTGACTTAACAGACGCAAATACCCACCACCACACAACAAATTGAACAAAAGAGGGGCCGTAACTCTGAGGTTATTACAGAAAAATACGTACCCCAGCCCGGCGATACCACGCCTGTGTTATTGAATTGAATTGAATTGAAGTATATTTCGTCCTGAAATTCTTACAGAATCGGGAGCAGAGACTAAAGGCTATATAGCCTGACATGGTGCCTCTGCTCCTAAATACAGTTTGGCACGCAGGCCGCTCAATCTGTCGCATCTTTTTTTCATAAACAAATATATAACACAAGTAATACACAGAAATAAATAAATAACACAATAAATAAACCATAACACAACAAACTTTAGCATGATCTTGTCACACTACTTGAGGGAAAACATTAGAAAAATCACTTTATCACAAAAGCGTCATCTGAAAAGAACCTTCAATACAGAATATAAAATAAAGCATAAGAAAAGCAACTACAACACATAACTCAAATTGATGGATAGGATGTAACAAATCAAGTACAGAAATTTAATAAGCATACTCAATAACATGGTTCATTAGGGTGGACTTATTGATGGTCTTCGAAGGTGCGGAATTGAAATCTGTGAGACAGAGTAAACGATTTACCATTGTGGGTATTTGATACTGAACGTGTTGCTTGCCATAACTTGTCCTTATTGGTGGGATTTTCCAGCGTTGCTGACGCATAGTATAATGAGTGTTGTCAGGCGGGTTCTGAAGGTACTGTGGCTTGTTTTGTTTATTCCACTGCAGAAGTTTGAAATAATACAGTTTTGTTATTGTTAGTAAAGCATATTTTTCAAAGAGTGGTTTGGTTTTCAAATCCCTGATAATACCATGGTATTGCTCGAATGCTGGCAAAACTCTTTTTTGCAGAACTAGTAATTTTTGATAGTTTGTTTGTGTAGTAGTACACCATACCAAAATACCGTATGTCATTTTAGAGTAGAAAAGAGCGTAATATAATTCTATTTGTAACCATTTTGGTAAGACTGGGCTGAGCTTATATAAACATCCAACGGTTTTACTGAGTTCTACCGTTAGTTTTTCGATATGTGTGTTCCATGTCAATTCCTCAGAAAACCATACACCCAGGAACTTCTGGCTGGTGAATTGCTCTATCTCTTCGCCCTCAAATAAAACAGTTGAACTATAGTTACGCGGCTTATTAGGTGGGGCAAAGACAATGTATTTTGTTTTACTAACATTTAGTTGCAGTTTATTCAAACTAAGATACGCGGACAACTTTCGTAGGTAGTTATTAACCCGGTGTTCAAGCTCTAGAATGAATGTGCCACTAAAGAATATGTTAGTGTCATCTGCATACTATGTTAACTTGGGAGAACATGGGATATCACACTGGTCGTTTATATAATTTATTAACAATAGAGGACCAAGAATTGACCCTTGTGGTACTCCTCTTGTTATGTTTAAGTAAGTGGATGCACTTTTGTTTATGCAAACATATTGATGGCGGTTTGTTAGATAGTTTTTCATTAACTCAAGAACCACACCATGTACACCATACTTGCTAAGTTTAGCCGTTAGTACTTCATGACATACCGAATCAAACGCCTATCTAAAGTGTATGAACAAACCTAGTGAGTACAGTTTATGTTCGATGTTTGTGATCAGTTCATGTTTAATATTAAGCAAAGCTGCTCCACAAGATTTATTTTTTTTGAAAACCACACTGAGCCTGACTGATCACATTGTACTTGTCAAAAAATTTGTACGAGCGTACGTTTATTGCATTCTCAAATACCTTAGATAAAACAGGAAGAACGGATATTGGCCTGTAGTTTGTGAATAGCCGTTTATCACCACCCGTGAAGACTGGACATACTCTTGCTATTTTTAGGCTGTCTGGGAAAATACCTGTTTCAAACATTCTATTTATTATATAAAAAATCATTGGAGCTATAATATCAGCTACGTATTTTAGCGGAGTTGCCTGGATCTCATCAAAGCCAGCGGCTACGTTATTTTTAATCTGGTTTATCAATTGGATTGCTTCCTCTGATGTCACTGGGGATAGTGACACGGAGTTTATAAGACCGCACTCCTTTAATGCAACACAGGGAGCTATATTGCTATCGTCTTTATATTCTGCACTGGTGACAAAGTAATCATGCATCTTATTCGCTGCGTCACTATCGAATAAAGTACCTGCATTAGTATGAAAACATAGCTGTGGTGGCTCTTTTTTCTATGACATTAGAATCTTAACCTCGTCCCACACCTTCCTAGAGTCCTTTTTTATTTTCGTAAATAACTTTTCATAATATGTTTCCCTCGCACGATTTAAGTCGGTGTTCAACCTATTTCGGTATTTTTTAAACTCCGACAACGCCTCCAAGCTCTGTGACCGAACAAATGTGTGGTACATTTTATTTTTTGTTTTCATCATTTTCAATAGCTTTTCATCAATCCATGGCTTCCTTGCACGTTTGGGTTTTGGTTTTCGCAAGGTCATTGGAAATGCTTCCTTGAGTCTAAGTTTTTCGAAAAATGCCTCGTATGCTGCATTCGGATTTCTTTTCTCAAACACGCATGTCCAATCGACTGATTGAATATGTGAGCGAAACACTTCCAAGCCTGCAGCACTAATGCTGCGACATGAGGCTTCCACTGTGGTTTCGCGTTTGACTTGCATATTTGGCAGTAAACAAAAAATTGGTAAATGGTCGCTTACGTCAGCTGTTAACAGACCAGAAAAACAGTCTCGGGAATGAATGTTTGTTACACATATGTCGAGTGAAGTTGCACTTTTTTCTGTTAATTTTGTGGCTTTCGTGATAAGATTGGTGCATGCAAAGGAGTGTATCATTTCAATAAACTTTTTAGCTGCAGTGTTACTCGATAACATATCTATGTTGACGTCCCTCATTATGACAAAAGGCATCGAAAATCGACATAGAAAAGAAAGCATACGCTCTATATACTCAAAAAAGTCTATTTTGTTGCCCATTGGTGGTCGATATTACTACTACTATTAATTTCTGTAAACG
The DNA here is from genome assembly GCF_043290135.1 of Rhipicephalus microplus. NCBI lineage: Eukaryota > Metazoa > Arthropoda > Arachnida > Ixodida > Ixodidae > Rhipicephalus > Rhipicephalus microplus. The sequence continues at coordinate 133,200,873 of NC_134704.1, forward strand.
AACCGACATACATTCAACGCTGCTGTTTATTACTGAACACTCAGAAATAATTTCATGCCTTAATGACGTTTTAACATAAATTGCTATGCCACCACCTCTACCGCTTGTCCGCACGAAACCATTATATGAGTAACCATGGAAATGTGGCGGTTTTTCCGTTTCTGTGAGCCAGGTTTCCGTGTACATTAGAATATCAAAGCTGTGGCTGATCGAGGCATACAAGTCACTAAGTTGTTGCTCTTTATTTCTAATACTACGCGTGTTTAGGTGTAGGATTTTAAATGGTTTAGAATAACATGAAAAGATTTCGTTAAAAGTGGCAACATCGTAATTGCTACATGCTTCAGGTCTGTCCATTACATATCCGGCTCTCTACAAGTACACCCGGAAGACCGCGCACTACGTTCCTTCGTTCATCTTTTCAGTGTCGCCAATGCATGCGATCCTCAACACTGGTGAGTTTTCATCTTTCCTTGCAAACACTTTGCCTCCTTCAGTCCACACGAATTTTCATCGCAGTTCTTCTTTTCTTTGTACTGTGGCACCGAGAAGTTGCTTGCCATAGCGGGTTAAATGTTCATTCACATAAACTCTGGTAGGGGATTGGAATTCAAGTTGCTTTGCATCTAATTTTGATTTCTTCGCTTTGCTGAGGAAAGCATTTCTTTTTGTTCTACGAATGAATCGGACTATTATGTTTGATTCGTCGTGCCGAGCAGTAGGCACACGGTGACAAACATCAATATCAGCTTCCGTTACTTCCTCCTGTATGACTACACCAATTTGTTTGATTATAGCGACTGGTTCACCTTCAAGCGGAATGCCCTTAATCTGAACATTGTTGGAACGCTGATATTGTTCCAGCTCTTCTAGTTTGTTTGTCAGTTTCATATTTTGGGCACGAAGTTCTTTGTTTTCTTTCAGTACTTCCTGTAACTGCTTCGTGATTTCCTCAATGCGCTCGAATTTTTCTTTTAAGCCTGTGATTTCTAGCCTAAGTTCACGCTTGAAATCTTCGAAGGTCTTTGTCATTTCTTTAGCCATTACAACAGTAAACCAACAATAAAACAAACAGCAAGCCAACAGCAACGAATATGCAAACAAAACAAGTGACAAATTTTTCGGCAGCAGTGCACACCTCTAAAGCATTACAGAATTTTACAAGAATGCTGCCTACCTGTAAAAGCAAGCGCAATATTTAGGTGCTGCTCAGGTGCGCATCGCTGCCGAACTGTTTCGAATTCTCGTTGTGCTGGCCCTTTTTTAGCCGTCGGCACTTCAGGCAGTCCTCGCAAATGTGGGCCTTGCCTCGTCTTCCACGCGTCAACACCGCTGATGCGGGATACTCTGGGCTCGAGGCGTGAATCCGTCTTATCTGGGCTGGGCAGCAGCAGTTCTCCTTGTAGGTCCGATAGCACTCTAAAAGCAAGCGCAATATGTAGGTGCTGCTCAGGTGCGCATCGCTGCCGAACTGTTTCGAATTCTCGTTGTGCTGGCCCTTTTTTAGCCGTCGGCACTTCAGGCAGTCCTCGCAAATGTGGGCCTTGCCTCGTCTTCCACGCGTCAACACCGCTGATGCGGGATACTCTGGGCTCGAGGCGTGAATCCGTCTTATCTGGGCTGGGCAGCAGCAGTTCTCCTTGTAGGTCCGATAGCACTCTAAAAGCAAGCGCAATATGTAGGTGCTGCTCAGGTGCGCATCGCTGCCGAACTGTTTCGAATTCTCGTTGTGCTGGCCCTTTTTTAGCCGTCGGCACTTCAGGCAGTCCTCGCAAATGTGGGCCTTGCCTCGTCTTCCACGCGTCAACACCGCTGATGCGGGATACTCTGGGCTCGAGGCGTGAATCCGTCTTATCTGGGCTGGGCAGCAGCAGTTCTCCTTGTAGGTCCGATAGCACTCTAAAAGCAAGCGCAATATGTAGGTGCTGCTCAGGCGCGCAACGCTACCGAACTGTGTCCTCACCTATACCCGACGGACGCGTGTAAAGCGTTCCGCGAAAGGGCCACACTGCGGCACATGCTTTGGGAGTGTGCTGGAAAAGTTGACGTCACTGCCGCCGCTCCTTTCGCGACGCATGTTAGGCAGGGACGAACTCCGAGGTCAATTGATGCTGTTACTACCGCGTGAGGGCAGGGGCCAGCCTCCGCCGCGGCTGTGGTCCCTGTTGCCGATCGGTGGCGTCAGCTGCACTGCCACTGGGAGGCGGCACTGACCAGAGACGAGCTGGCCGACCAGCGTTGGGCCGTCCGGCAATCTGAAGATGCCGCCCGGGTTCAAGGACTTGGAGCGGTCACCTGAGTCATCGCCATCATAGTCGACGAAGATTGGGAAGGGGCAGGGATTGATCCCCTCTTCCCCCACCTCTCCCGCTGAAAACTGCCGGACTTTAAATAAGGTTTATTCACTCATTCAACTAAAAGTCTTCAGTATGTGCTTCAGCGACAATAAAAGTGATCTAAAAATACAGAAACGCCTACGTAAGGCTGATGCTTTTTGGTGGAAATTCACAATACGAGTGTTCATTGTGGCTGTTAGAGTTTATGTATTCGATACCTCTCACTGCAGCATTAAAAGTTAAAGGAATAGAAAAGGGCCAACTATCGGTCAATTTTGCTTAATCTGAAACGATCATCTTCAAACCGTTTCCCTCGAATCTGTGCACCGAAAGAAACTCAGCTAGTTTTAAATGCGGAGCATTTCTCAGTTGTACGGTACGGTCACGCGCTTCAGCATTGGTGGTACCGTCATCACACTCACTGCGAATACTCGCGTCTGGTGCCGGCCCAGGAAGACACTCGCAAAAGACTGTCACTGCAGGAGCAATTAAATAAACAACTACCGAGAATTCAGCAAGCCGTAATGCGCAATGGGGATGGTGGTGGTGGTGGTTGTGGTTGTGACGGAGAGGAAAAAGGCATCTAATTTCTGTCTGCCTGAGCGGCGACACGGCGCAATGCCTTATAGGGGTGGGGGGAAGGAGGGATAAAAGAATAGAAGGAAATAGGTGAAGAAATAGAGAGGCAAGCGACGGAAAATAGAAGGAGATAGGAAAGTGAGGATCCGGTCGAAGCAGTCCAAGGGCGAGGCACCACAATGCGAGAGCTGCACGGCGTCAGAAGACCGCGGAGGGCAAACCCGTTGGCGGGAGCTACGCTGGGGTCGGAGATCGCGAGGGCACGACCATCCAGCTTGAAATCCTCTAAGCGAATCACGCAATGAGGGTACGGAACTCTCCCGCGTACTTATCGGCCTTGAACGCGGGCTGTGTGCATATAACGATGGAGGGCGCTTTCAAAATTTAGTCAAGGTAACCTTTACTTGTCTTTAGCTTGACTTACCGCTTTTGCTCGAGTAGATGTGATGAAAGAAATAGTACCTCCGGCCAGTATTGGGGCACAACTCAACATCAGCGTCCCACCACTCGTTGAAGGCAACGCTTCTCCATCATTCAGTAAATAAGAATAATAACGAGCACGCTATGAGTTTATGGTATGTTGTCATGTTCTTACATGACACGCTTCTCAGGATTTTGATGTTTGCAGCAGTCATATACTTTCATCATCCATTGGCGCCACGTAACACCGAATTTGGCAAATGTGAAGCTAGCCGAATGGCCACGAGCGCATCATGAAGGGACCAATATACACCAATTTAGCGTTGACGCACGCGCATGCTGGCCACAGTGACCTTACGTTAGCAAAACGAGAGCATTCTTTAGTCTGACGCCAGGTGCGACCGGGGCGACCAGCGTCGGTCGGCGTGGCCCGATGACAACTGGCGCGAAATGCAACACGCTGCATTTCGCGCTGATGTGTTGCCCAAACCCCGCGTCTTCCTTTTTTAATGACGGATGGATGCCGGACGCACGGAAACGCGCATGTGTCAAAGAAACCCAGCACACGCCTGTAAGTATATGGCAAGACCGGCACCGTTGAAACGCCGGCGTGACGCGACGAATTGAACGCCGGCGAGCACGCGTACACGTCACGTCGAAAGGTATTGGCGCCTTGACTGTAGCATGCAGCCATGTTCTCACATGAAAATCATCTCATGATTGTCATGTTTCCACCAGTCACATACTTTCGTCATCCATTGATGTCACGTAATATGTAATTTGGTATATCTGAAGCTAGCGCAACGGCCGTGAGCGCATCAAGAGTGAGGCATGTAGTCATGTTGTTACATGACACGCATGTCGTGATTATCATGTTTGGATAGTCATTGACATATGTTGTCCGTTCACGTCGCGTAACACCGAGCTTGGTACATGTGAAGCTAGCGAAACGGCCGTGGGCGCATCATGAGCGTAGCATGTAGTCATTTTGTTACATGACACGCATCTCTTGTTTATTATGTTTGCAGGAGTATCATACCTTCGTCATCCATTCACGTACTGTCATACCAAATTTGGTATATGTGACGCTAGCGAAACGGCCACGAATGCATCATGAGCGTGGCATGTAGTTATGTTGTTACATGACACACATGTCATGATTTTTGTGTTAAGGTCTGTCACTTGTGTTCGCCATGACAGACAGACAGACAGACAGACAGACAGACAGACAGACAGACAGACAGACAGACAGACAGACAGACAGACAACTTCATTGGGTCCTGAGAAACGCTGCTCCTTTAGAGCAACGTCGCGGCCCGCTCCTTCGTAGGAACGGGGAAGCCGAGCCTCACCGCCGTGTCGTGGGCTCTATGGACAGCCCGTAGTTGTGGTAGCAACTCTGAACTTCGTAAGGCAGAGTCCCAATCTTCTTCTGTGAGCCGACTTGGGCCCCGTAACGAGGGGCACTGGCAGAGCATATGTGCTAAGTCACTAACCTCACCGCAATCAGGACAGGTATACAGTCAAAAGCCTCTGAGGAGACTATGCTGAGGAAAAATAGGCTTGGATAGGACCTGGTCTGGAGCATTTCAAACGTGATGGCTTGAGGTCTAGACAACTTGTTGTGTGGTGGAGCAAATGACCACCTACTCAACTGGTAGTGTTTTGCCACTTCACTGAATGTCAGTAAAGCGTCCCTGAACATCTCACTTCCAACCTGTGAACCTACGTCCTCCCCAGCGCGGAGGGTTACTGCGCGCGCCCGGGAATGAGCAGTGTCATTCAGGTTTACATGAGAGTCTAGTAGGGGTGCGCGATGTGCAGGAATGCAGGTAATAGTATGTGGAGAAAGTGTCCTATTTTCAAATAGTTTAAATACTTCAGTACAGATGGAACCAGAGACGAAAGCCTTGACCACTGACCTTGAGTTCTGACCTTGACCACTGACCTACAGCCAACTGTTCGGCTCTTGAGGGAGTAGAGTCTCTAACTGACGCAGCATTGATAATAGAGCCCATATGATTGTCGGAAATAACAGAAAACCTAGCTGAGCGACCGTACTGAGCGGCATCGACAAAACAAACTGAATGAGGATCGTTCCTGATGTTCTTCAGAAGTGTGATGGCCCTAGCCCGGCACCTTACTACGTTGTGCTGAGGATGGTCGTTTCGCGGAAACGGAGAGACCTGGATGGCAGTACGCTGTTAATCTGGCAGTTTAAGACGGTGATCATCTACGAGCGCCGGACTGAGGCCTAAGACGGACAGAATCTTCCTACCAGCCGGCGTAGACGACCGGCGCATTAGCTGTGCAGTCTCCTGGGCTTCATTGATCTCATCTAGAGTGTTATGACCTCCTAGCTGCAGAAGCCGTTCAGCTTGTTCACACGGGGATGCCCAATACCCTCTTTACGCTTTTTCTGATCAGAGTTTCCAGCTTCTTCTTTTCGAATCCATACCGAGAGTGCAAGGCAGCAACGTATGTTATGTGGCTCATAACGAATGCATGAAAGAGCCTCAGTAGATTGCCTTCTCCAAGTCCCCCCTTTCTGTTCGAAACCTTATTATTCAACCTGATCATGTTCTCGGTCTTGGTTGAAATCTTAGCGATGGTTTGTCCGTTGTACCCGTGCGACTCTATAATCATGCCTAGCACTCTAATAGCGTCCACTCTCGGAATGGGGGCGTCACTTCCGGTGTGAAGTACAATGTCTACCTCTGATAAAGGCTTCCAGTTTTTTAGCCTGGCTCCTTTTTTATTAGGCCTGTATAGAAGGAGCTCCAATTCACTCGAGGAGCACCTCAGCCCTGTGCCAGCAAGCAAGAGCTCTGCCTGATCGATGGCTTCCTGGAGTGCAGTCTCGACTTCCCCTTCACTACCTACGGGACACCAGATGGTAATATCATCAGCGTAAAGCGTATGGTTGATGCCATATAGCAGTGTGGGCAACTTGCATATAGCGATGTTAAAGAGAAGCAAAGATATCACAGCTCCTTGCGGCGTGCCTTCAGGGCCCAGTGCAATGGGAAAGGACTTGAGGTCTCCGATATTGAGCGTGGCCTTCCTGGATTCGAGAAAGGAGCTGACGTATCTGTGGAATGCTTCGCCTTGTCCAAGGTCTGAAATGGAGTTTAAGATGTGTGCGTGAGAGATGTCAAACGCTTTTTCCAAGCCAAGACCCAGGATGCCTCTTACGTCCCTTGTGTTCACGTCTATGATTTGATGTTTGAGCAGCTTCATTGTCTCCTGCGCGGACAAAGACGGAAGAAACCCAACCATGTTGTAAAGAAAAAGACCTTTCTTCTCGATTTACTTAGAGACACGGTTGTAAATGACGTGCTCTGCCACCTTGCCGACACAGGACGTCAGCGATATGGTCCTTAGATTGCCTAAACCTGAAGGTCGCCCCGGCTTGGGAATGAAGACAACCGATGCCATTTTCCAAGAGTCTGGGACAGAACCTTCTCTCCATATGCGATTGATCTCATCAGTAAGAAAATTGATGGATTTGTCTTCCAGGTTCCTGAGGGCCTTGTTCGAGATGCCATCCGGCCCCGGAGCTGATCGTTCATTAAGGTTTTGAAAAACTTCCTAAACGTCGCTGGTGGTAAAGGGCTCTCCGAGCTCAGTGCAAGGGGGTCCAGTGTAAGACAGATAGTCTGAACAGCCCGACGAGCCAATGGGTAAATATCTGTGAGCCAAACCATCCAGTATAGCGTCTTCAAAATCAGACTGTCTTGCAGCATGTATCAGTTTAGCAATGGCTTGCCTTTGATTACTCTTGGAATTCGACTCGTGCAAAAGGTGCTTTAGCAAATTTCATTTCCCTACAATTCTCATTTGGCCATCAACAGAATTGCACACCTCATCCCACTGCTCCTAGAGAGGGTTTGGCAGTGGTCCTCGATGGTTCGGTTAAGTTCTGCAGTTTTCTTGCGGAGCCGACGATAGAGCCTCCGCCCCTTCTACCTATTTAGTAACGATTTCTTGACCTCTAGGAGGTGCGCAAGGCGGCTGTCTATACTATCTGTTTCCAAATCTGTGTGTATGTTTTTTGTCGCCTCACCAACGTCTTCTTTGAGCTGTTTGACCCATTGATCCATGCGGGGGCTGAGTCTTCAGCTTGCGCGCGTTCTTTTCTAATATGCCGGAAGTAATCCCAATCTGTGAAACTAAACTCTCTTATGGGTTTGCCCTTTACACTAATATGGATAGCTAAGACAATATGGTCACTACCCAGATCCACGTGCAAGTTGTGCCAAGTAGCAGATTCAACATTTTTAACACAGGTAAGATCTGGCGTGGTGTCCCTCGTGTAGGATTTACCCATCTTGGTCGGAAATGCTGGGTCCGTGGTCAGGGTGAGGTTCAAGTTCGCCGCTGCTTACCACAAATCCTCGCATTTACGGGATGCCCGCAGATAACCCCAACCATTGATGAGGAGCGTTGAAATTACCGGACACCACAAGCCCCCCGTTACCTGTTTCTGGGATCCTTTGACGCGGTTGGCCGACTCGGTCGCTGTGGCAGCAGGCACCTGAATGCTGACGGCCGGGCCCCGTGATCGGGAACAGCTCCGGGACCGGGAACGGCTTGTGGATCGGGGACCGCTCCTATATCGGGAGCGCCCCCTCGAGCTCCTGGACTGGGACCTAGACTTGTTGGCTGGTTCGGACAGGTGATGTATCGGTGGAAAGTCCTTGTCAAAGTCGCGTCTCTCTCTTCTGCGCTGTCTGACGATGTAAGGTATCTCGAATCTTTGTGTGCAGGTTCTGTCGGCCGTTGGATGAGGCCCTCCACAGAAGGCGCACTTCGGTGAGCAAATGTGCTGGTCGCCAGGGGAGGTCATTCCGCAAGCTCGACAGATAACATTTCCTGGGCTGGGGCACACGTCGGCTCTGTGGCCGAGTCTACCACAGGTATAGCAGACATCCGTCTGCGTCGGTAGAGGGTGCACTTGACTCTGCTGGGACCCCACATGATGTAATTTGGGACTCCAAGTCCTTCGAAAAGGATAACAACGGTGGTAGAGTTCTTGATTCGCTGCGCTTCGAGAACAGTGGGTTTCTTCGGCTGAATAAGAAGTCTTCTGAGCTCTTCGTCGTCAATTTCCATATCAATGTTTCTGATGATGCCCTTGCATGTGTTGTCGGGCGCAGCAATGTAAAAGCTAACCTCGTATCTTGCGTTATTAACGGTGATGGCCTCTAGACTTACATAGGCCTTGGCGTTGGCTTGCGATGGCGTACTAATCACAACAATGTTCTTCATAGCGTTAGGACAAATGATGTTTTCTGTAATATCCGCAGCGGAGAATTGTCCGCTGTCGTGAGGGCTTGAGAAATCCGGACGTTACTGGTATTCTTAACGTTCAGGCCTCCCCGAAGCCTAACAATGATTCGAAAATGCTCCCTTGGTAGATGAGGCAGCCTTGACGCGTTAGCGAGGCGTTTTTTTACGTTGGCGGGAGATTGAGTGCCAGCGTTCTTGCCGTAGGGTGGGCCTTGAACTTCAGCGCCCGCCACGGGTGCTTTAGTTGACTTACGCTTAGAAAGCGCCGTTGTCCATCCAGAACACTGGAATTTTTCGGGAGAACTGTCCTTTTGCACAGTGACTTGCGTAGCCATTTTGATGGCTCAAACGTGCTAAGCCTAGCGTTAGGCTGAGCTAAGCCTAACCTTAGGCCTAGCAACCCACGGCATGGTCGAGCAAGAAAGTCCTTCAAAACTCGGTAAAAGATCCATCCACCATGAGAAAATTGTTTCCACGTGGTCCTCAAGACTTCAGGCGTCGACTGGAGCAAAAGGCATCAAGCACATAGCTAACTTTCACAGAAAAAAAAGGTGAACAAGCAGAAGCCGATGTTTAGACGACCGCATGAATCAGCGCCCCCTAGCATCTCCGTGTTCGCCATGCAATAATGTAATGCCATACCAGTTTTGCAACATGCCATGTGAACAAAACTACCGTAATAGCTGCAGGACCATTAAATGTAACTAATAACATTGATGACATATATATCATAATTTTCACGTTATGACTAGTCAAATATGTTCTTCATAGAGTCATGTTATGCCATACCAAGTTTGGTATCGATACCATTATCTAAACGGCCAGGAGAGCTAAAAGTCCTAGGTGGCTAGATAGATAGATAGATAGATAGAGAGATAGATAGATAGATAGATAGATAGATAGAGACGCTCAAAGTCACCGAAGTTTGCTAAGAAATGCTTCGCATTTATTTAGAACGAAGCATTTCTAAACCATACCAAATTATTACGCAACATTCGCGCGATACCCCCCCCCCCCCCCATCTGCGACGCATTTTCTCGAGTTCATTCCGTACGAAGATTCGGGTGGCTTTTTTTCTGCAATGAGCACCTGAGCAGCTCGTAACGAACTTCCGAGTGACGTACACATTATGCGCCAAAAAAGTTACGATTGAAGGATTTGCTTGAAAAACAACATTCAAACATTTCACGTTGAGAAATATTTTCATTACTTATCGCTTTACTTTAACCAACACCAAAAATCTGCCTCAAAGGAATTGCACGCATGGTGGCTATTAATTTAGCGGATCAGCTATTAGTTGCAGAATGTGACTAAGTTTCACGTAGCTTATTCGGAAATTGTAAGACAGCATTATGCTTTCCCATAGTAGAGTATCAAGTACTCTAAATTCTTAACAAATTTTCCTAAACACACCATTCGCATTTGTGAGCCAGCTTACAAGAAATCTAAAGCCCACGAGACGGCTCTCAGCTCGCCCATAGTAAAGTACCAAGCACTCCAAATCGTTAAACAGTATTTTAGGGGCGAAGATCCTTATGGCGTGGCTTGTGCGTCTCTTGTAGTACGTAACCACCAGTGGCACATACCTGAAATAGGTATAACATTTGACCTCCAAGGTGGCGCCGGTGAGAAATTTCATCTGTGCGTTGTTTAACAATAAAAAATAGTGCTCAATGTACATGCCAATGGCTGCTAATGGGGAATGAGAGACAGGAGCATTCGGCTTTTAGTCAACGCGCACGCTGCGATCCCCATTAGCAGCCATTGGCATGTACATTGAGCACCATCGGACAAGAAAAGGTTGCTACATTATACTCGCTGGGTGTAACCTCGTTAGTTTTAGAAAGGTTTAGCGAGCGTTGAGCTGCAGGGCCATGAATACAATAAACTAGTATATACCATGAATTAATTCGAGGTGGTTAAAGGGGGGAAGCAGATACGAAGCGCAAGCCGTAAGAAATTAAAAGCTGAATCCTCCCGTCTCTCATTTCACATTAGCAGCCACTGGCATGTACATTGAGCACTATCTGACAGGAAAAGGTTGCTACGTTATACTCGCTGGGCGTAACCTCCTTGGTTTTAGAAAGGTTTAGCGAGCATTGGGCCGCAGTGCCATGAATACAGTGAACTAGTATATACTATGAACTCAAGGTGGTTGAAGGTGGGAAGTAGACCCGAAGCGCAAGCCGTAAGAAAGTGTGCGTGTGCCACCTCTCGTTTAGTCCTTGGAATGTCCACTGAATGGCGGTGCTTCTATATGGGGAATATATGATAAAAAACTCCCAAGCATTTCCCCGAGGGTGAACATGGTTAAGTGCGAATACACGGGATGATGCTATGGGGGGTATTTATTAATTCGCACTATTATATTAATTAATCACACTATGGTGCCTTTATGATGTAATGGTCCCAGGGAATCGCAATTTGATCACACGGGGGAGTTTACGTTAACTCACTGGCGAATGCCAACGGATTTTAACTTTACTCCCCCTCACGACCCGCTCTCGACGGGAGACTGAGAGAGAAGGTGGGCGCGCGAGAGAGAGAAGTACGCGCGCAGCTGCAGTGAGCGAGGAGAGCGGAGGAGCGAGCGAAGGGGGAGGGGGTATAGGGCGCGTTACTGACACCGATATTAGCGTCGCGTCCGTGGCTTATTCGGTAGGGCGTCGCGCTGCGGCCCGCCAAGTCCTCTTTCTTTTAAAGATAGAGAGAAGACTGCGGACGCCGCCGACGGCGGTGGATGGTTTGGGGTCGCTTTTAAAGTGTATTCACACTTAAAAGATGCGAGATGGTGGGACTGGGAGTGTTGAATAGATGGACGAACGGACACACAGACAGATGCAATGGATGGACGCATGAACGGACGCAGGGGCGGATGCATGAACGAACGCAGGGACGGGCGCACGAACAGACGCATGAACGGTCACACAGACGGACGTATGGACGGACAAATCTTGAAAGCTGAAATGTGTTAAAAAAATGGCAGCATATCCATGGAGTGAATGATGGAGAGACAGGAGCATTCGGCTTTTAGTCAACGCGCACGCTGCGATCCCCATTAGCAGCCATTGGCATGTACATTGAGCACCATCGGACAAGAAAAGGTTGCTACATTATACTCGCTGGGTGTAACCTCGTTAGTTTTAGAAAGGTTTAGCGAGCGTTGAGCTGCAGGGCCATGAATACAATAAACTAGTATATACCATGAATTAATTCGAGGTGGTTAAAGGGGGGAAGCAGATACGAAGCGCAAGCCGTAAGAAATTAAAAGCTGAATCCTCCCGTCTCTCATTTCACATTAGCAGCCGCTGGCATGTACATTGAGCACTATCTGACAGGAAAAGGTTGTTACGTTATACTCGCTGGGCGTAACCTCCTTGGTTTTAGAAAGGTTTAGCGAGCATTGGGCCGCAGTGCCATGAATACAGTGAACTAGTATATACTATGAACTCAAGGTGGTTGAAGGTGGGAAGTAGAATGCCCCACTCTCCATCATTCACTCCATGGATATGCTGCCATTTTTTTAACACATTTCAGCTTTCCCATAGTGGAGTATACCGAGTACTCTAAATCATTAACCACTTTTGCTAAACACACAGTGTGTCATACACCTACCCCCCAGTGTATTCGCTATTTCGATCAGTTCCAACATAGTAACAGCAGCAGCACGCGTTGCTACCTAAAAAATTTTCGATCCCTTCATTTATTACTCTCTAGCTCCGAAGCAGAAATCTTCTGTTTTAAGTTGTGCTAGAGTAAGAAAAGAGTCTTGTTCCGCTTTCAAGTAGACGCGAGGTGCCCAATGTCAAGGACTAACTCTTGTAATGTTGTATGTAGCTGGAAATGAATTGTATTTCAAATATTTGGCGAGACATTGGAAGAAAACTCTTGAAAATGAACATGCTGCTCGTTAAGGTTTCTGTTACCCACAAATACTGCTAGGATACGCCGGAACACAGAACCGGAGGCCGTCTAGGAAGCTCATATTTATGTTCATGTTAATGAAGCCTGATTTTCCATTATCTTCATTGTATGTCTAAGAAAAAAATAGTCTGTTGAAATGTTATTGACGTCTGTGACAATAAAATTTTCTAAACAGCTGTGTTTGTAAATTGCGATAGGGTCGATACGCCAAAGGGCTGCGTTTGCAAACAGCGATAGGGTCTACACGCCAAAGGGATGTGTTTGTAAACAGTGCTAGGGTCTATACGCCAAAAGGCTGTGTTTGTAAACAGCGATATGGTCTATACGCCAAACGCTACTCCCCTTCACAAACCTACGAACGTTGCGGCAATTTGTAGACACCCACAAGCACCTCTTCCATGCATGCGCAGCGCCGGAGCAGAAATTCTCAAGGCTCACCATTTTCCAAAGGCATGGCCTCCGAGAATAGGCGCTTTCAGCTGACCGTATTTCGCCTCACGCTTCACTCAGGCAGTCGGTGGTTGCGCCGCTGCGCGTGCACAAGACGGTCAGGCGCTGAGAGTGTGAGCGGACCGTCGCCATCTGCCTATAGGCTGTAACGAGCGAGGCATCAAGGGACGCGAGTAAAAATGATCATAATGGCAGGCTTTTGTGCCTCGGAAAACATAGGGGTCATTCGGCCAACACGCAAGCCCCCTTCGACACTTGAAGATACACGAGGATCTGTGCCTTCTGCGGGAAGTCGTCGCAGTCAATTCCTTTGAACATCCGTGCATGTGGGTAATGTTATACGCAGTGATACATCTATAAAGGAGCGCATCGAGCTGCTGCTTTAGAACTTTCGTCGAAAATTGCCCCCACCTGCGCGAAGCTAATCGTGGGGAAAAGCGAATGCATTTATTGCGGCGAGAGTAGACGGGGTACTAATTGGAATGGCGTGAAATTAAGGACGAGACGAGAATTTGTACTATAACCATTTATTCACACATTTATCAGCCAGCGAACGTTCTAAAGTAAGGCACGTGCATCGTTCCATTTATAAATACGTACGAGCGAGCGGACGGGAGAGTGGGGCGTAGGGAGGAGTTAGATCCAGCGGTGAGAGAAGAAGCAACACCTTCTAGAAAATTGTGAAGGTATTGGCTCTCTTCGCGAGACGTCACATGATGGGGTGAATCGAAAAAAAAAAAGGTATGAAGGGCTGCTCAAGAGGAGTTGTCTCGCAGGTGCACTGTGCGGATATTTTTTTTTTCTGAAAGAAAAAATACGCATGTATTGAAAAAAAAAGAACGTCAGGAAACTGTAGCCGCAAAAATATATTTCAAAATGCCAATTTCTTTTTGTACTCCCTTTATATTAGAAGCAATGCATGCACTCATTTGGCGTCGAGAGTTGTGGTTTTCTTTTTATATATATCGACAGCGTCGAGAAGTTTGTAATTCAGCTTCCTACAAAAGTTCTTCAGCAAAATGTTGGTGCTGCACCGCTTGATGTGTTTAAGCACAAATTTAACGCTGTGGCCATTCTCACACGTTTTGAAGTCAGACTGCTCTTCGCCAGCCAGCAATTGTAGCATCACTTTCACTACAACTTGGCATTGCTCAGGCATCATAAGCAGTGCTGGCTGTGTAGCGGGCTGCTCTACTACGACGTAGCTGTGAGACACTGCATGAAGTGCAAACATTGATGGATAAACTAAACCACGTTGGTCCAGCTGCTTCGCGAGACCATAATGTTCTTTTGTGGCAGATACTGTGATCTTTTTGCCTACGGCCACCGAGTTCCTGCACTGGTCCCAAGCAAACGTTTTAAGGGTCCTGTAAACTGCATAACCTGCAATGTACACGAAGACTGGAAGAACGTCCTGCATCTTCATAAGAGCCTGGCGGGAAACAACAACGTCACGGCTGGGAAGCGATGCCTCGACTTCCTTTCGGTCACATTCCAAGTGCTGATCTGAAGAAACTGTTGGCAAGGTGCTCCGCATGTGCAGCTTGTTTTGGACTTCGGATATCTGCCTGATGGATATGTGATATTGCGCCATCTGCCAGCTGCTTATACTTTCTAAATTGATCTTCAAAGCAGTCTGTCTGACTCTTCCCCCAAAAGACGTACGGCATGTCAAGCTCTTCGAAGCGGTACCTAGCGAGCTCAAAAAGCGCATGGGTGGTGTGTTCGGGAGCAGCGCGAGTCTCCTTCGTCAGAGTAACATTGTAAAAACCCTTGTTTTTCGACTAATCCAGCCACTACGAAAACATGTGCAAGAAGTCAAATATAAGATCGTTATCAATCGAAAGCACTGGTGATTGGAAGGGATCTTTATACCTTTTTTCTTTTATGGAGTTTTGACTTTTATTATATTCTATCTCCCATTAGTCTCTTTTAGCGGGAAATTGTGTATTTTCCCCCCTTACAAAGGAAAATCAGCGCCGGGGTATTCCGAATATTCTTAGAGTGACTGTATTTTAGATGCGAAGCAGCTTATGGTCGGGGTTTCTTCCTTGGCGATCGTTGGGCCTCGCTAGTACTCGGCGCATGCACTCAATGGCTCTGCGGTAGAGTGCTCGCTCCACTCTAGTGCGTGCTGTGGTGTGAGTAAAGACCGCTAGTGGATTGTGCTGTTCTGCACAATATGGTTTGATAAAACTGCATAATTAAAAGGCCCACTCCTCTCTTCCTCTCTCACACACACAGCGTAGTAGTATAAATGAAGACATGAGTCTGAGTGTAGTGGAGGCGTGGGCTCGCAATGCGACTGTGTGAGCAACCATAAATGTCTACGGTGATAAATAAACAGCATAAATTTCTAGAGTTTTAAGTCAACCCATGGCTGCTTCTCAGGGTTCCCTTTAAAGGGAGGTGTGTGCAATTATTTCGCATTTATTTACTGCTTTTATTCAGGCCGAATTCACTATGGAAGGGATGGCAACTGCTGAATTTTTCTTATATAGGTCGTTGTAATGACGTAACAATCCATCAATGGTATACTATTAGTTTTTTTTTTCATTTGAGTCTGTGTGATTGCGAGAACTACCCAAATTCAAGATATATTGGCGTGTTCTAGCATTCTTCCTCTTTTAAGGTGTGCATGAGCGGAAAGTGGTCTCAAGTTTGTTAGAGAATCATATTGTCTTCTTATCATGACACATCGTGTTACTCTTTGATCGCACGCAGATATTTATGAGGTGGTCTACACGATCATGGTTAAGCTCTTGAGAAAAATTCCCGAGATAAATGAGAGATATGCCATTGAAATAAGGACTGTGTCATTAAAAGTGTTCTAAGGGTGACATAATTGAAATGTGGTCCTAAGTAATTTTGCCGAATTATTGTTGCAGGCTGTGTTTAGCCAACCAACACTTAGTCCACACACTTACTTCATCTCAGGCACGCAGTGTCTCAGTTGTCTACGCCTCTTCTTTCTGTCGTCCTCTCTATTTGATTATTTTTGGTGGCACAACGGCAATATCAATACCGTCTGTGTTTACTGCACTTTAGACGCCATCCAAAAAATTGCGCATGAAACATCGGCGTCCTTTTGAAAAAAACAATGTATTCACCTATGATGACAACTGAAAAATAAAGTTGCAAATTTAGGTGGTTATGTAATTCCCACTATTATATCAGATACACCAAACCTTGAATGCGTGTTTTATTCTTTCAGAAAAAGCCAAAGATTTCGATGCTCCTTTTCACGACTCCCAAAGTATCCACTTAACACCGAAAAACGCGCAATGGAAATTGGCAATCATTGATGAATAAAGCGCTCGTAACCTGTTCGGAGCCGTCACCAAACGGCGACGTTCGCTTTAGACGCATGGTGACCACCTCCAGCCCCCTTCCCGTCTCTTGTTTCTGCGGTGCGACAGAGGCAGCTGGAAAGGGAAACTGGGGAGCCCTCGCAGGTAAATGTGAAACATTGTACGCCATGCGAGGGCAGCTCTCGTGCCGGGCCCCACGGCGTCGGCGATATCGCGAGGATAGTGAACTTAATTAGTGTTGATGATGAGTTTCAAGTTTGGTATGCTCAGTTGGCGTACCTCTCCAGCACGCACACAACCAGCACCCCCATACTATACACCTTGTACAAGCCAAACCAACAACGCGGCAGCTTTTACAGCCCTTAATCCCCAACCTTAGAGAGCCTCGATGTGCTCCTCCGAAACAAGGTGGAGACACTGGTTTTCTAGACGCCATGTTGGTGCTAACGTTCCTCTTCGCTGGCATTATCTGGCATGCAAAGAGTGAGCGCTGTCAGCGAAATGCGCGGTAATTTGGCCGAGTTTATTCGCTCTGATTGTACGGCTTGCACATATAATAATGGTAACAAACAGGTTAGGCCTTAACTTTACCGCATGAAGCATTTGATGGCGAAATAAAATAATTTAGAGTGTATTTTAACTCACTGGCTGCGTAGATCCTCGTGCTCTCACGGCCATTTGATTGAGTTGACAAGTACCAAAATACACATTTCATGACAAGAGCACGTGAAAACATGTGACTGCTCAGTAAATGAAAATCATCACATGCTTTTAATGTACGCCAAGTCACACGTGACATGATGAAGAAACTACAACGGCTGTTTGAGGAACTTTATGCATATGAAAATTGGCGTGGTATGATAAAAGTATGAGAAATATACATGACTGGCCATAAAACGAAACCTTTGTCATGCATGTCATAAGGCCATGACATACATGAGCCGGTCATGCATCTCTTATGGCCGATTTATTAATCTGATGCATAGCAAAACCGACAATGCATACAATGAACGTACGACTAACGTGAATAACATAATTTTCTAGACAAGGTTTTTTCAACATAAAGAATTTGCTCACCTTCCTATCAGAGTACACTTGAAACGGAGCACCATTGCCAAGTGCAGAGTTGCTGCTACAAGCCACTTGTTTTACTGGAACACATTACCTTCCTAGTATTAGCGCACAAAGCACATCTATTCAGAAGTCATTGCACTGACTGGTGCATCGTTTGTGCAAAAATCGCAACAGATCACGGAGGTACCATTGCACACAATAAAGTAAAATTTCATCTTAGAATTCCATTCTATTGTATTGATGTATCGTCCATTGATATCAGAGATGCTTGGATCTATATTATTTGAATTAACCAGGCGAATCCACATATTGTGTACTCCTTCATGTATGACGGGGTTGTAGTGTCATCTAGAGCAGTGCGTATTGCTTAGGATACTTTAGACTGTGAGGGCATGTGGACGCTTGAACGTGACGTACATGAGTTGACTACGGAGTGTTGTGACAATGCATATCCGCAACTTCATTAACGCTCCGAGTACTGGTAACACTGTTAAAAAAACAAAGATGGCTGCACTCAACAGGATCAGCACGGCACTTGCGATGTTGCGACGGCACACTCACCGCAATGCCAACAGGTGGCTCTGACTGACGCTCATATGTTTGATGAACGTATATACACTACAAAGTAGAAAAGGGTATCACTGCTGCCGTAGCTCAGTGGTAGACCCTTGGGTTTGTTTTTCCAAGGTCTCAGGTTCGGATCTTGCCGGCGGCAAGCTATCCTTCCGTTCACTGTTCCTCACATTTACCTTAGAACTACTTCTAATGACATCCCCTATATATACTTGTCGGAATCATTGTCTGTTAGTCATACTTGTTATTGTGTCAAAGAAATAAAGCCAGCGCTTAAATTTACACTTCTTTCCTCAGTTGCAAACACTGTTGCTGCTCCATAATTAGTCTTTTGTCGAATCACCGAAAGGCCCACATGTAAACGTAGGGCAACACGTCCACTTACGCGGCAGTTTACTCTGTGGATGATTCTGCTGCTGATGTTGAATAAATATGTCTCAGTGCTTTGTAATGAGTATGCTTTCAAGCACCCACTCGTATTAGAATTCATGTCGTTTGATGTCTGGCGCGTTTCTACACTTCTGCCATGCAGTATATGACGCGTTAAAAATAATCGACCCACTACATGACATTCATATAGTGTTTTGTTCAAAATATTCATTCAGATATTCGGGCTTTGTGGTATAATAATGGCTCACCATGCAGACAGCCTGGGTTTGGCCATCATTGAGACATGGACATGTTGATTATTTATTTAATTTTATGTTTCTCGATATTTTGGTGCTGGGCAAGATGATGACTTGTCGCTCACAACCGACGACAGCGACGCTGTAAAACATGCTCCTAAACGCTATTGAGTTAAAAAGACTTGCTAACAGTGCACGTGAAATATCATTGGCAACACTACTACGTCACAACAACGCTAGTGATTCAGCGCTCTGAGACTAGGGCAACATAAGGAAGCTTTGTTATTTATTTCTGCTTTGTTTGTTTCCACCCTCAATGCACTAATTTGCAAGGAAAAATAAAAATGAAAAATTTTGTACTCACAGCCACCTCTTGTTAAACGATGCGCAAGAAACCTCCAGTGAAAGTAATATGCAATGTATCGACGTATTTCAAGAAAAAAAAATCTAGGATTCAGTTTACTCCTTCATGGTGGTAGGACTGGTGAAGTTTTTAAGCACGTGACACCACATCTATATAAAGAATTTCAATATTGAGCTTATGACGCACCGAGTCCCTAAATCGTAAATGTCTGTCCGAAAATCCCTTTGAATTAAGCGCATGCTTTTTCAAAGGGGCCCTGCTAAACTTTCACTAGTAGCCATGCAAGGAATTCACTAAAGGAGCTCATTGCCTGAAAAATTCACCACCGCTGAAATTCTCAGAAACTATCAAGAGCGGAGTTACAGTGATTTGTCACACACCGCTATTGCATTCTCTCTTCTATCCTCTCGACGAAATGTCTGAAAGCTAAGCAGGGAGGGATGGCGCGTAGGAAGAAAATACGTCTAGCTCGCCTCGTAACCCTGTGCACTTTTTCTTTGTTTTTTTCTCGAATGTTTGGCTTTGATATGCGATTGCGAGAGCACGAGTTGGCAAGTCACGGCCTCCCGCGGCTGCACCAGCGAGTCACGGCCTCCCGCGGCTGACCTAGTGCGCCATGTTCAAATCAGCGAATGGCTGATTTAAGCGTGGCACACTAGGTCGATTGCCTCACACACCTTAGCATTTCGTGAATTCCACCGATGTGTGCAATGCTCTATTTTAAATAGGCACTAATCCACTGACCTGAGGGAGCTGCGTTGCTCGAAGGGACCTGTCCCTCTTTAGATGACGCTGTCTGCTAGGGGGCACATAAAGAAGAGGCGCACATGCGTCCCTGTTTCCGCTCCGGCCCGGTCACAGTCCGCCCATTCACGCAGTGGGGACACGTGCGTATAGCGTTCCAGGTTTTTCGGGCCCGTCTCAATATTGCATTTTTATCGGCTTGGCTGTGCTTTCTAGCGCTGTGGTCACGCTTGAAAACTCCACCCGTACGGCGCCTGTTAACCGGTGGTGAGGGATGGTGTCGTTCGCCCAATTTTCGTGGTGCATATGTTTTGGCCTGTGGACGATGGACATGTCCTCGCCATGTGCAGCTCCGTTGCAAAAAAGCTAACAATCTTTCTTCATCAAATAAAAACTATGGTTTATTCTTTGAAAACATTCTTCGATGAAGCGAACTTGTCTTTAGGGAAGACAGGGTTGACACACCAGGCAGCGGGGCAAAGCACTCTGCCTTCCGCTACTCAGGGCAGGCTTGTTCAGACATGCCGAACCTTGACCTGATGGTCGGTAGTTAGGTGTTCTGCTTTTCTTTCGTGGTTGCGAGTACAAAGAACCCTCCTGTCTTTCTTTTTCTATTTTGTGTTGGCACTTTGAGGAAAGAAACCAAGAAAAAATAAATTTAAAGCTTTAGTATGCGCTCATTCTCAAGCCTTCAAGCAGTCCACTTCGGACTTAGCTATGCGTGACGCGAATAATGCAGTTCAATGTGTTGCGCCGACTGGCACTAAAGTGCACTTATTATGCAAACGCAAACGCAATACAAGCTCGTTTCAGAGAAACGCCTCGGTTTAAAGCGTTTAAGGGCTCCGGTCGGTAAAGTACAGCTTTCACATTTCCAAATTAACATTCCGCGCTCACATCTGAAGGTCAGCAGGACACAGCGGTGCTCGTGACTACGCAGATATGCAAAACGTTATACGTGTTGCTTATTCATAAGGTTACTTAATGTGGCCTATATAGTCCTTTAACTCAAAAGCAGCACGCGTCATGCTCTTTCACAATAACAGCGCAGTTTTACGAAATGAAGTAGTGCTGAAAGCAAAACGGCATTTTTTGCGGCTTTCCAATTAGTAGAGCTCTTAATCTTTTTATATAGTACGGGCTTGTAATACAAGGCTTGGCTTGTAGAACAATATAAGCAAGTCAAAAGTGTACATGACAAAACTGTTAAAGCAATCCTCGTTCAGATTCAAACATCCTCGTTCAGATTTAATTAGTAATTTTTGTCCTGCATTCGTGATGGCAGGCTTAACGAGTGCAGACGGTATGGCTAGCTATACATTCCCTTGGGAGTGTGAGTGGCAACACGTCTTCAGGAGGTTAGTTTACGACAATAAAAAACATTGGTACCTCTAGCTGGCTGCGGATAGTACTTATCGAACGTGACGGAGAACTATGTTGCGACAGAATATGGCGAATAACAGACACCGATGCTCATATTTCCAAAAAAAAAAATAACGACATAAGAATAAATGGTTGTGATGCACTCAGACCAGGATCGTCCGTGGGAAAGCGATCTTCATTCCGCACAAATCATTAGAGTAGGCGACAGTACAATAGCAAACATGACGCGCATAGATTGGCTGAAAAAATTTGAGCCCTCTCAAAGTCACCCTTGAAAGAAACACCCTTTGCCCTGAAAGCGTTCTCACCGAAGATAAGTGGAGCATCAGGATTGCCGCTGATTTTCTCGTGAAAAGCCAAACTACGAGCAAAAGGTCGTCAAGAGTCGCCATTTTTTGTTTGATTTTTTCTGAATTGTCACCGCTGTACATATATGTGGCGTGTCTAGTGATAAAAGCTCAAAGTTATCTCCAAAGCCATGAAGTATGGTACCATCCATAAATCATAAATTATACTCATGTTCTTCAAAGCCAGTCACATAACCCACTGGAATATGGTAGCGATGAGAAAGGGTATGCAAAACTAGCAGCGTTGCTGAATCCCAGCGCCTCATAACAAATGTTTGTGGTGATTTTACTTGTAACGAATACAGGATGAAGCAGTCGCTACAACTAGAGAAAGACCCCAGACATAGCGTTCCTGATAATTCAGGGAACTTTGGTGCTGTGAAAGTATAATTTGGTATTACAAGAACTTAATTAAAAAGTAACGGAAATAAATTCAAAAGTACTGCGTAACCATCGCGATGACCGCACCGCGCTTTCAGTGTGATCATGCTTACGGTATACATTCGCCCCGCTGTAGTTTCTGAAGGCTGCCCAAATAAGCCCGATATCTTGAGCCACCTAAAAAATGGTAATAGCAAAATTAAGCTCAACATACCAAATTAAGGGGTACTTCTGAAGTAAAGAAGTTCACAAGCTCTTGCCGACAATTGGAGCTGTGGTCAAAACACGTGGCCTAACCGTCAATTATCGACATAAATTGTTAAACTTTGAAGAGGCTTAAAGCTCTCAAAGCACTTAAAATACGAAGTATACCACCCCCTTCTCGCGGCATGTGAAGCAGTCCACACACCTCAATTGCAGGATGGTTGCTATTGGACGCATCACTGCACCAGTGCCTCCAGGATCTAGGTAAATTTGGAGATACACACCAGAAATAAGATGGACTTAGTAAATTACGCTTACAGTGCTCCTTCTACTGGTGGGTGTAAAACTAGAAAAACTGAAAACAAAATGTTGTCACCCATTCGTTTTCAAGACATTGAACATAGAATGCATAACTCAGTCGAGGCCGAAGTCGAAAATCACCAAAATTTTTCCATGTCGCTAATCATAATTTTAGGCCAACAGGGGCCTCTCAAATTTGCCAATTTGGCAAAAAGTAGTGTGAGCGGACAAGGCGGGCCAAAAGGGAGGAAAAGCTTTAATTCGTAGGAAGATGACTCACGTTCGATGCTCTTCACCGCAAACTGTGGGCGACACCCAGGGTTGCTTGACCTTCTTCTTGAACCTGCTATCTCTTGAGCTGGAGCTCCCAGCAGCCACTAGTAGCAACTCCTGTGGCGCTCACGAGGTCGTTTTAGAGTCGCGCAAGTACTTCCTTCTGCTGTTTTTGCTGTCTTGCAAATACAGGCTCATGATAACTGATGTGGTGCGGGGCGGATAATACACAGCACACAAGAAAACGAAGGCCACGAGACGATGGGCTACTAACAACTGAAATCTTTTTTGAGTTGCTGAGATTTTTATTCTTGATTTCATTATTTTTGAAATAAAGAAACTGAATCCTTTTATTCTTGATTTCCTTTTTTTGGATTATTTAAACTGATTGATATATTCATGAATAAAGTTTTCCAGCTGCTAGTCACTCTTTGTCAAACGTCGTCTTTTTCTTGTGTGCTGGGTCTTTCGTGCCCCCCTCAGTTATCACAAACCAATACCAGCTCCCCAACTTTTATTTCCCTGAAATAAAGGCTAACCACTGCCGTTGTCTGTGAGCACTAACGCACGAACTAAAAAATGAAACAAGATTGAAAAAATTACAGCATACTCATGGAGTGACTAAGATGAGTGGGGCAAAGCTTCGGAGAGTTTTGCCGGTTTTACTGTCTCTCCGTCCATCGGTCTGTCCATCCGGCCGTCTGTTTGTCTGTCCGCACCTGATCAGTGAGTCATACAGCTAGACATTCACTTAGCAAGAGAGACTTGTATGTACAGACCCACAGCATAAGAAGCTTTAAAACTAAAATATCCGGGTTTGCATGGGATCCAAACGAAGGCATATACATGGCCGTCGAGTAATCCACCACAGAGGCACCCCGAAGCTTGGCACTCCTTTGCGAAGAGTCCATATTACTGGCAAAGTTTTGAGCAAGGACTCTCTTGACATATGTAGTATTTCGCGATAGAACAGTTACGTAAGAACCAAGAGTCCCACATTGGAAATAGCGCTGTGAGTGGTCACTGAACGCTTCCAACACTTTACAAAGGGCTCAGCCATTATTCTGCATCGACATGAGCCCCATGATACGAATAGATTGCCTCGCTTTTTTCACAGAACGGCGAATGGAGGCATAGCTGCACTTCGCTACTTTACAAAAATCATGATTCTTGGCAAAGCAGGACTATCTTGCATGTGTATTGCATTAGCTGTCCCACGAGAACGAGCTCCATATACGTCGCTCTTACAGACTTCACTGAGATACTGGTGCGTTTATTGAAAATGTACTGAATGTTTTCATGGCTCACGTGAATATGAGTAGGGCATACTCGAAAATTTGTATTTGAAGCTGTATTTGTACTCGGATACCTCCATGTTATGGTAGCTTTGCGTATTCTGAAAGGCGCGACTTTGTATCGGTATGCTGCATTGAATCAGGTGACCTGTGGTCTGTAGTGAACTTTGCCGACTTCGATCGTATCCATCCCATTCATTCATCCATTCCATCCATCCCACCCATTCCATCCATCCCATTCATCCATCCCATCCATTCCATCCCATTCATCCATCCCATCCATTCCATCCCGTTCATTCCATCCATCCATTCCACCCATCCCATCCATCCATCCCATTCATTCTATCCATCCACCCATCCCATCAATCTATCCCATTCATTCTATCCATCCATCCATCCCATCCATCCATCCCATTCATTCCACCCATCTCATCCCCTCGATCCATTCCCCCCATCCCATTCATTCCACCCATCCCATCCCCTCCATCCATTCCCTTCATCCATCCCATCCCTTCCATCCAATCCCTTTCATCGCATCCCCTCTATTCCATCCCCCCCATCCCATCTCATCCATCTCATCCCATCCATCCCATCCCCTCCATCCCATCCCATCCATCCCATCCCATCCATCCCATCCCATCCCCTCCATCAGTCCCCTCCATCCATCCCCTCCATCTATCTATCTATCCATCCCCTCCATCCATCCCCTCCATCCATCCCCTCCATCCATCCATCCATGCATCCCCTCCATCCATCCCCTCCATCCATCCATCCATTCATCCATCCATCCATCCATCCCCTCCATCCATCCATCCATCCATCCATCCATTCATCCATCCATCCATCCATCCATCCATCCATCCATCCATCCATCCATCCATCCATCCATCCATCCATCCATCTATCTATCTATCTATCTATCTATCTATCTATCTATCTATCTATCTATCTATCTATCTATCTATCTATCTATCTATCTATCTATCTATCTATCTATCTATCTATCTATCTATCTATCTATCCATCTATCTATCTATCTACGATGTTTAGCTCTCCTAGATGTTTTGATAATCGGATCTATACGAAAATTAGTATGACATGACATGACTGTAAGACAAGCATAACGAACTAGTTCTAACATGAAAATCATGAATTGTATGTCATGAATGCCATGGTTTACATGTCTTGGTCTTGCTGGTCTTGCGGTGGTTTCATTCGTATGACATGCTGCAAAACTGGTATGGTATGATATGGCTACATAGCGAACATAAATGACAGGCCTCCACATGAAATTCATGACACGCTTGTCTTGTAAGTCATGACTGCACGCCATGCTCATAGCACACTCGCAGCCGTTTCGCTAGCTTCACATATACAAATTTGGTATTACGTGACATGAGCGGACGACGCAGGTATATGACTGGTGCAAACATGACAATCATTACATGCGTGTTATGTAAGAGCATGACTATATACTACCCTCACGGAGCGCTCACGGCCATTTCGCTTGCTGCACATATACAAAATTGCGCATTACATGACATGAGCACGACGAAGGCAAATGAGATGTCGAAACATGATTCGGGATATGCGTTTCACGTAAAAAAAGACTACATACTACGCCAATAGCACGCTCAACACTGTTTCGCTAGCTTCGAATATACCAAAGTTGGTGTTACGTGTCATGAATGGATGACGAAGCTATATGACTGGTGCCAACATATCATGATATGCGTGCCATGTAGTAACATGGGTACATACGACGCTCATGAGGTGCTCATGGTCGTTTTGCTAGCTTCAAATATACCCAATTGGGTATTAAGGGACGTGATTGGACGACTAAGGTAATTGAAACGTCCAGATATGGTAACCAGAACGTCTGTGTTTGAAAAACATAACTACATGCTACGCTCATAGCGCGCTCATGGCCGTTTCGGTAGCTTCACATACACCAAATCTGGTGTTACGTGACGTGAATAGACGACGAACACAAATTCCGGGCGCAAACATGCTAATCTTGACATGAAAATTGTTTATGGCATAATTTACGACCTCCTCGTTACGTTGTGCTGATTTTAAAGTGACATATCAACCTTCCTCATTTGTGCTTTGCATATAATCGACTTCCACTGGACGTGGGATCTGCCAATTTTTTCTATGCCAGCGTATACTACGTTCAGTGTGCATCACAAGATGCCCAATAAGGAAAATAGAAACAACTGGGACGCTGAACTCAGAGAGGCGAAGCGGCTTAGGCGGAGTGCGCATGTGCCCATTTAATAGCCTGCCCGCTTGTGTTCGCTTTTCTACGAATGCCTAAAAGGTGTCTGTGTGCACTAGAGACTGTATTTGATGTAACAGGAAGCACTCAGAAATGGTGTTGGTTCTGAATGCATAAAGTACTCTAATGCTAAGGTACTAATGCGGAAATAATATCGTACGAATACTCGAATACCCCTTGAATAAAGGCCTACGTCAGTCATAAATTGTGACTTGTTTTGATTGATTGATATGTGGGGTTTAACGTCCCAAAACCACCATATGATTATGAGAGACGCCGTAGTGGAGGGCTCCGGAAATTTCGACCACCTGGGGTTCTTTAACGTGCACCCAAATCTGAGCACACGAGCCTACAACATTTCCGCCTCCATCGGAAATGCAGCCGCCGCAGCCGGGATTCGAACCCGCGACCTGCGGGTCAGCAGCCGAGTACCTTAGCCACTAGACCGCCGCGGCGGGGCTTGTGACTTGTTTTGCTGCGATAATTGTCGCGATAGAAAAGCTCCTGTGTGTAAAGGGGTTGGATTCATAAAATGAAGACTGTGATAGGTGGTTTGAATCTTAAGTGAGATATCTAAGAATTACTTCAACATAAGCATTTTTTTTGTTTTATTGTGCTTATTTCTGTGTAGTGCCACCTCAATAAGACTACCGCCGGACTGGAACAAACAAACATGCAAACACCTATAAGCAAGCAGGCACGAATGCAATTGAACAACCATTTTCCGGTAATAAATTCAAGGTTCAGTTGCTGGCTGAAAAACAGAAACATCTGTATATTAAGGAAACATAGGGAGCAGGAAAGGTCGAGATATTTATGGCGTGGTGAGTCTTTGTTATTTAAAGGACGCAGAAAGGTAAACAGTTATTAAGAGAATAAAGACGAGCAAAATTCGTACATGGGCAGGTCAATTTTTTATTTAGGATGGAGACGGTTGGCAAGGTTGATGAGACCGAGAAAGAAACCAGACAAGGCTTCATTATTATATTTCGCTCTTTAGCCATGCAAGTACACGGAAGATAAGCAGAGCACTTTCGCAGAAACGCCAGCTTGAAGGCCATGGCTGAGAATTCACCGCTGTTTAGAGATGCTAAGTAGTGAAGTAAGATTGCGTATATCTAATGACACGTGGGTCATGCGCACGCACGCACGCACGCACGCACACACACACACACACGCGCGCACACACACACACACACACACACACACACACACACACACACACACACACACTTTTACCGATTCACTCGTTCTCTCACACGAATGTTTGCTGAGTCAGCATTGCAGCATGTTGATCGATAATAACTTCAAGCCCTGACTGAAGCTCGGAAACTCTACCAGGAATTACGTGCACAGAAATACTCAACGAAATATACTCAAGCGTCTTCCGCCGTAGCTCAGTTGGTAGAGCATTCTTACGACCACCATCATTATTGAAGTTCTTTCGGCGTTTGTGAACTGGACAAAAATGTGGATACACAGCGGCACTCGCACACATGTTCTGGGAGTGTAGAACAACTCCTCCCAACTCTACCTCAAGCAAGTGGGAGAGGTCCCTTAGGAGCTCACTTTTCGTGGACCAGCAATGGGCCGTCCAGCAGGCCCACGAAGCGGCCGCCAGGTACTCCTTGTCGGTCCCTAGGTAAGATACGCCCGCTACGCGCTAAGCATGTCCTGCAGGACTGAAATAAAGTTTTTTCATTCCATTCATATTTCGACGCATTCTATGCAAGGGTGTG
This sequence comes from Rhipicephalus microplus, assembly GCF_043290135.1. Taxonomy (NCBI): domain Eukaryota; kingdom Metazoa; phylum Arthropoda; class Arachnida; order Ixodida; family Ixodidae; genus Rhipicephalus; species Rhipicephalus microplus. The sequence goes on from NC_134704.1 coordinate 133,228,769, forward strand.
CCGTCAAGACGGGCTGATTTCTTCTCAGCAAAACGTGAACAAGGGGTCCAGAACCGGTTCACGCAAAGAAAACGAATGAGCAAAGAAAGGCCATTGTGAACTCGACTCTATTCAAGGCTTTCCAGGGAAACAACCAGAAAACTGGGTCACTTTTCAGATCAGCGTGGATCTGGAGAAATCAGAACCAGCGTGCTATTCACAGTTTGGGCTGAAAGCTAAAACCGAGACTGGTTGTAGCTGCACCTTCCAAAGAGAAGCAAAGCTTGTTCGAGCAGAAGCAAAGTCCCGGAAGTTTGCAGTGAGGCCATGACTTCTAGCAAACGACGAGAGATTGGATGTGTGGTTGAAGGAAAGGAAAAATGCCCTATCTTCTGCTGTCATTGTGGGAGCACGCCTCAAACGTCTCGACGACGAGATATTAGTTGACCACTCTTCCTTCCCCCGCTCTCCATTGCATCGGCTAAATGGAGTGGCAGGTTTGACCATAAGCTGACAGGCCACTACATTGTCCTACCCAAAGCAGGTTTGGCACGTGTAATGGGAGCTGGTATTTCGAACCTCATCCTACAGCCGGAAAAGTTCTTGGAAACCGAGGTCATCTAGGATTATCAGACGTGCGCAAAATCTTGGTGACATGGGCAAAACGTTGCTGCAGTGCGTTTGTGACCATATTTGGGCATCGTGTAGACTGTGCCCTGGCCACGTGCATTGTGTGGTGTCTTTCCCCGCCTTCGTGGGTGGAGCACCTAGACCATCGAGTGCCGTATTGGCTGAAGCTGCGAACAATGCACCCAGGGTTGGCAATGTAGCGCTATAAAAACGAAAGACCTTTTGTATATTTTCAGTTCTCCTGTTCAGTTCTCACTTCTTGAATTCTACTTGATCACTTCATCACCTCCTTTCGAATTCTTAGTTACTAACCATGTGAATAAATTGCTGCCGTTCTTACGAGCGCCTCATCCTAATTGTTGGGCGACGGGTCCTAGGACGGGGGCCCGCTACCAGAATGAGACCCACGGGACCCGTAGTCGACGCAGCATGGACCGGGTGCGTAATTCGAGTGTTGAGAGTTCATATCCAACCAACGGGAAGGGTGATTCAATACTTTAATTAAATTTACTTCAATTTACGTCCTAATTAGAAAGCTGCAGTTAAAGATCACAACTAACGTACTCTGCTATTCCTGCTATATAGTGATTTGGTTGTGCCAAGCAGTACTTATACTTTTACGTTAATATCTGCCTTTGAAGCTCAGGCTTCAAATAATTTAGTTGTCATCTAGGGAAAGGTACTACACCTGTCTACGGGTCATACTCATGCCTCCTTTCTTCAAGACACTTTCGATACCCTTCTGCAGCTCGATTGACGCCCTTAAAAATACCGTGAAGTAGTGCCTAAAGCATGCCACAAGCAAACAAAGAAACACCTGTGGTCATATTATCGCTATGATGTGTATCTCACGCTTGTTTCATAAATAAAGCTCGGCTCAGTCAATCACTCATGCTAAAGGTGTGAACATTCACTGTCATACACCTTCTAGCCTGTATTTATTGAGAGGGCCATCGACTGGGACAACATCCCACCATATATTGTCCTTCGGGTTAACCATCTTCACCCTAAACATCCACTTTGCGTCACCTTTGGTGAAGATCCAATAATTTATAGAATTATAACTCAGTTATCATAAAAACTCTTGTGTAAAGTGTACCTGAGCTATGCACGACAAATAATTAAATAAATAAAGAGATAGATGTTACTAACTGGGTGTCCTGAAGTGTATGCGCCACATATTCGCCCATAGACAGCTTCAGCCTGAGCTTATAAGTATGTCAATTACTCAATGATCACACTACCAAAGCTAGATATTCCATGAAGTCGCACTGTTCTTGTACTTCGAATATTTGCTTAGCTAGGCATATTTAATTAATGAACTTTTGTAACAGCAAAGTTGAGTCAATATCTTAATCAGAAAGTTATAGATCGATCTGTGAAACGGCTGAATGGGCAGGTTTTTAACACGAAAGTGTTTTATGCTGGGTCCACCATGGCTTCACTGACATACTTCCGTCACGGATATGACATTCTAAAATGTATACCTTTATACTAACATAATGCAAAGAAAAAAAGGAGGCAGGAAAAGTTTGTCGTGGGGCGTCGAACAAGCGATCTGTCAATCCGCAGTGCGCGGTGCTGACAATCAGGTTATAAAACGTACGTTAAGAAAGGTACTTATGGCAAACCATTTATATACACTATACATCGTTCGGCGGTTCTCAGAGCTCTGCAACGTCAGTGCGTTTTGGACATCAGTAGTGAGATGGCGTGGCGAGCTCGTGTTGCGTAAAGCCCCGGTTGGACACGCTCTAAAGGTCATCGTCTGTCTCGTTTCTGTGAGCGCTGCCTCCACGGAGCGTAGTCTCTCATGCATAAACGTCACGGTGCTTAGAAAGCATAGAGGTCACGGCCTCCATGCTCTCTAATGCCTCAGAGAGCATAGAGGTCACGGCCTCTATGCTTTCTAAAGCCTCAGAGAGCATAGAGGTCACGTCGCTTGCGGCGGCGGCTCCGTTTACGAAAGAAGGACACCGCTCCCACACGAAGAAAGAATTGTGACAATTGTTTGCACTTTTCCTGGGTATACTTGTGCGTTTGTTTCGTACATTTTTCTTTCAATTAGAAGAGCGCACTCTAAATGTCGAGCTGTGACAGTTGGTAGCCCGTGCTCGTTTTGAGTATGCTTATTTCCTACGTGCGTTCTCCTTGACGTGCGTGCTGCAAGCATCGACCTCCTTACCTTTTTGCCATTTCGTGGGCATCTGAAGTAAGCAAAAGAACAGTAATACTCTATACATATATTTCGAAACCATGCAATATGACGCTTTTGAAACCAATCTACAAAGTCCTCACTAGAATTTTTCGCCCAGCTTCAATACTTCAAGTCTTGCCGAGTTAAACATGCCTTATTAGAACAGCTCAGACAGAGATGAAAAAAAAGGGAATTTGACAGAAACATTTTTTTCGTTATTTCTACATATACACGCGAATTATGTGAATTCCGTCGGAAAATGGGAGACTCATGGGAGTGATCACATACCCACCTACGTGGCGATCGATGGTATCATAAAAAATTTCTCTTCCGGTGTTGCAATTGGCACTGACTGGTCGATGTTTGCATCGCGTGTTGAGAACGCTTGCCAAGAAGGCCTCGCCTGCAGCATGGAAAATACCATAGTGGAAGCTATGCAAGCGTCCAAATGTAAATTACCATTTTCGTCTAAAGTAACACAGTTTGACATCGAACTGGAAAAATTACGAGCTATACAAAGGCGTGCTGAACGACGATACAGACGCACAAGATCAATTTACGATCTGAGGGAAGCAAGGCGGCTCCAGAAAAAGATTCAACGACGCATTTACAAACTGGAGAGCGAACGCTGGAAAGCATTCTGCGAATCTCTAGACCCTCATAAACCGCTGTCATATATCTGGAGAACAGTTCGTGGTCTTCGCTCCTCTCCACAACAACGGCACCCTTTTAAAGCTTTGGCACTCCATCATTAAAAAACAGAACTCGAGGTGGCTGAAGAATTTTGCACGAGAGTTGCCGGGAATATTATGAACGAGAGCATCGACGCCGTGATCGTTCCTGAGACGCGATTGCCAGAAATGGACATTCCGTTCACCATGGAAGAACTGGAAGGTGCTTTAGTCGCTTCTAACCGCATGTCATCGCCAGGTCCTGATGGTAATACTTAGAGTGCGTTGGGACACCTTGGACAAAAAGCTAGAAAAGAACTTTCAACATGCTTCAACAACTACTGGCTTAGCGGCAGTGTTCCCCGAGAATGGAAAATTAGTCGATTAATACCACTTCTGAAATCAGAAAAATCACCATTGGACTTGACAGCGTATCGTCCTATTGCCCTCGCAAGCTGCCTCGGAAAAGTGATGGAAAGAATGGTTCTATTTTGTCTCGAGTGGTACTTGGAACAATACACCAAATACCCTTTTTTCATGGCAGGCTTTCGTCGGGGCCGCTCCTCCATTGACCGTGTCCTTGATTTATCGACATTTGTTCAACAAGAAAAAAGTCGCAAGCGCATATGAGTGGCACTCTTTCTTGACGTGAAGGGTGCATATGATAACGTAGCTCACGATGCCATCCTCACTTCTCTCGCAGCAATGGGCATTGGTGGACGAATGTTTCAATGGATAAAAGATTATATAACTGGCAGGGGTTTCTTTGTACAAACATATGAGGGTACAACTGCCCAACAATACACCTACTGCGGAGTACCTCAGGGAGGTGTTTTAAGCCCCACATTGTTCAATGTGGCCCTCATTGGTCTGGTGAAGGTTCTGCCAAAGTCGGTGTGCCTATCCATATACGCCGATGATATTTGCCTCTGGAGTGCTGCGGTTACTCGCCCTCAGGTGCGTGCACGAATACAGCGGGCAGCAACCCTCACAACAGCCTACCTTCAGAAACAAGGCCTAAATATATCAACTGTGAAGTGCGCGTTGATGGCGTTTACACGCAAACCAATGACGCCATACCCTTTTACATCAATGGGCAGAGTGTCAAATATGCACGGACGCATCGTTTCCTGGGCATAATAATCGACAGAAGTCTTTCGTGGAGCCCACATTGTGCGTACTTGAAGAAGAGACTGCTATCGATTGTGCATATCATGAAATTATTGTGCGGTAAAGCATGGGGAACTTCTGTGGCCTCCGTGCTACAGCTGTACAGAGCCCTATTTCTGGGTCTATTGCGCTGCGGCTTGCCTTTACTGACTAACACTTGCAAATCAAATACTCATTCATTGGAGATATTGCAGGGTCTGCGTATCTGCCTAGGACTGCCCCGATGCGCTTCTACTTATGCCACAATCATGCTTGCCAAGGACCATCCGGTCAGGACATATATAGTTGTGGATTGCCTCAGAGCGCACATTCGACATGCTAGCCGTGTCCCCGACCACCACTTGGCCCTTCTACCTTCCGGAAGACCACGTGCTACGTTTTCAGACGTCATAGCCAAGCACCTAAACAGCATTCCATCAGGATATACGCCAGCTGCGAGAACGGAATGCCCTTGGTGGTGCCCCGACCAGCCGCAAGTACGTCTAGAAATTCCGGGAATTAAAAAGAAAAGCAGTCACTCCAAAGTAGCATTGAAGCAAGCAGCACTGCTATTATTACATGAGTTGTACTTAGACCGAACGCAGATATACACTGATGGGTCCGTCTCATCCAGCAGCTCATCAGGTGCCGCTGTAATTCCGGCTGCAGAAATGACAATCAAGTTTAAGTTGTCGCATATGACTACATCTACGGCATCAGAGCTTGCTGCTATAAGGGCTGCTTTACAGCATCTCGTTCAAGAACGTCCAGGAAAATGGGTCATATTCTGTGATTCGAAGGCAGCGCTTCAGAGTTTGCAGTCTGCCATGCGTAGGAGGAGCCATGACCAACTGGTACAAGAAATAAGACATTGTCATCATGAAGCTCTAGCACGAGGGCATGATATTATATATCAATGGCTGCCTGGACATATCGGTATTACCGGAAATCAATTAGCCGATGATGCAGCCCGCTCAGCCTATGAAGAAACCCGTGTAGTCCTGATTCCTCTATCAAGGAATGATGCAGCTAGACAACTTTACCTGCTGGCTCGAAATCTCACACGCACGTTCTGGTCATCTACCAGCTTCCAAAGGTGTCAATTTTATGAACTGGATCCTTCGCTCAAGCTAAAGCTACCATCACAACTTTCTCGCTCCGATGCGACACTGTTATGCCGCCTTTGGTTGGGTGTTGCATTCACAAAGGTGTACTCCTTTCGCATTGGTATGACAGACACTCCTACATGCGACTACTGCGAAGCTGAAGAGACCATCGAACACGTCCTGTGCAGCTGCGCTTGCTACGACACACAGCGATGCCAGCTCCGGATGGTTTTGAATCGACTTGACCCCGGACCATTTTGTGTGCAGAAGATACTAGGACCTTGGGCATCTGCCTCAGTTGCGCAGAAAGCAACTAAAGCACTGCTACTTTACCTTAAGTCAACAAACCTGAGCGACCGCGTGTAAACTGTGTGTGCTCCCCGAGTGTGCCCGTGATTGTGTGTACCTTCTCATCTTTCTGCAACCTCTTTTCTCCCCTTTATCCCTTCCCCAGTGCAGGGTAGCAAACTGGATGTGCGTCTGGTTAACCTCCCTGCCTTTCCTTGTATCTTTATCTCTCTATCCCCCCCCCCGTCGGAAAATCGCTGGTGCTTCCTGTATATGCATCAAAAGGCATGTGTTGTATATTCACCGTGCTTGGAGCTGCCTAATAACAAAGAGCTTGCCGTCCATAATAGAGAGGAAGTTGAAGTTTCACTTTTCTTGTCTGCCAACACCCCTTTTTTAACATGAAATTGCGATAAAAGGAACCGTATAGGTTTTAGAGGAAGGAATTTTCCAGGATTCATGTATTATGAACAGTGCACTGGGCTCACGTAAACAAAACAATCATGTCCTTGTCATTTCGCAAAATATGGCTGAAAAAAAAGCTGCAAATTGTGACACTGAGATTTTTTTGTATGTCTGAAAGTGAGGGTAAAAACTGCAGCGCGAAGTATGCCGTCATTCTTTAAAGTGGTCTCTTAGAAGTTTTCAGAACAATTTTCGCGAAACGAACAAAACAAAGATGGAGGCGTTGGCAAAGCTATGCGGTTCACTGCATACTTACAAACGTTATGCGCTAATAAAACTCTCCTTGTTAAGATACCTTCACACACTCTTGAAGCATAAAACGAAAAATTTTCTTTTAACTTTGCTGCTGACTATTGGGCATTTACTCAGTGACTGTGAAAACGCTGCCGCTTCGCCAATATCGATATTTTCCCAGTACGGTAGAATCAACCATGTCACGTCGTCCTAGTACACGCCGTAAAACACTTAAAAGTTACATGCCCGTCGAGAAAGTCTCGGCGTTGTTCATACGGGATTCCCTCATTGAAGTGCTACGCACCTTTCTGAAAAAGCCACTACCGGTCTTTATCGCATTCTCGTCCTAAGCCGGGCGGAGTGGGTGCATAGTCCGACGCCCCGCATTCCCCGATGGCAGCGTTCATCCCTTGAGCGAGCTGAGACGTTTTACTCACGGAATAAGTAAATCGAGATTAACGACAGAAGAGCGCGAATGAAATAAAACAAAAGGGTAGCCGTCGCCAAGTAATGATGCCAAAAACTCTTTCGTTTATTTTCTATTTCGATAAAAAAACTGATCAGCTTTCGATCAAGTGCATTCGGCTCTGAGCTTGTCTAGAGCTTGTCAGAAATGACTAAAAAATTACAGCATATCCACGGAGTGAATCATGATGAGTGAGACGAAACTTCGGATGGTTTTATCGGCAAACCGCGACTCTCTCTCTCTCTCTCTCTCTCTGTCTGTCTGTCTGTCTGTCTGTCTGTCTGTCTGTCTGTCTGTCTGTCTGTCTGTCTGTCTGTCTGTCTGTCTGTCTGTCTGTCTGTCTGTCTGTCTGTCTGTCTGTCTGTCCATCCGCACCTGATGAGTAAATCTTTGATTTAGACGGTCACGTACCAAGAGAGACATGTACAGACCCATGGCATAAGGAGCTTCGCCCCTTAAAGAAACAAGTAGCTGCACAAGAGAACGTCTGATGTTGTTTGGTTCTTATCTTCGCGCTGCTAAATAAGAGGTCACGTGTTCAATAAATCAATTATTCAGACAGACCTACCGGTTGGTTGGTTTTTCGGTGACTACTTTATGGCTGATGTAGCAACTGGGGACCGCTTGAAAGAAAAGCTACCGGCATCCAGAGGATATACTGGAAACGCCACTAAATGTATAATAGTGAAAACGTTTAACACAACTTACACATAAAAGAAAGTACTAAGAGCGGTAGATCCCCGTCAGAAAAAAAAATCACAGCATATCCACGGAGTACATACTTATGAGTGGGGCGAAGCATCCGTCAGTCCGTCCGCAATGCCGTGTGTCTGTTCGCGATTGCTTCCGTCCGTCCCTGCCGCCGTCTGTGCGACCATCCATGCGTCCATCTGTCTGTCAGTTTGTGCGTTCATCCGGGCGTCCGCGCTTCTGTCCACCCATCCAATAGTCTTTCAGTCCATCCTTCCGTCCGTCTGCCTGCCCGTCCGTCCCTTCCTTGCATCCGTCTTTCAGTCCGTCCTTCCGTCAGTCTGTCTGTCTGCCCGTTCGTCTTTCCTTCCGTATGTCTGCCCGTACATGCTTTCATCCGTGAGTGCGGCCATCCGTCCTTCCATCCGTTTGTGCGTCCGTCCGTCCGTGAGTGCGGCCATCTGTACAAGCGTCCGGCCGTCCGTCTGTCTGCGCATTCGTCGGTTCATCCGTCCATCTGACCGTGAGTCCGCCCATCAATGCGTGCATACGTCCGTCCATCCGTCCGTCCGTCCAAGTCCGTCCATCCGTCAGTCTGTGCGTCCATTCATCCATTCCTGCGCCCATCTGTCCGTCCATGCGTCTGTCCATCTATCCATCTATCCATCTTGTGAACACTTCAATTACCGCCATCAAGCATCTTTTCATCCTATATTCATCATATACAAGTACCGCCATTCAGCTGACATTCCAAGAAATAAACGAGTGGTGGCATGGCCGGAGTAGAAAAGCCCGACGCGCGCGCTCTCTTACGGCTTGTGCTTGTTGTAAAGTTCTCACCTTTCACCGCAGGTAGTTCATGGCACTGTGGCTGAACCCTCGCTAAACCTTCTTAAAATCAAGGAGGTTACGTTAGTGAGTTTAACGTGAGATGGTGCTCAAAGTGCGTCCTTCTGTAGCTGGGTTTTTTTAGAGGCGAAGCTCCTTGAGCTATGGGTCATGCGTCCGCAATGTATGTAGTAGTAGTAGTAGTACTAGTAGTAGTAATAGTATTGTAGTAGTAGTAATAGCAGTAGTAGTGCGTCGTAGTAGTACGTAGCCACCTCCACGGCCGGACTAGAGAAACGGCACGCGCGCAATCACTGGAATTGAGGAGGAAACCCGCGCACGTCATTCATGATTTAAAAGATAATTGTTTGAGAAATGCAACTTGAGTGTGGTGGTACAGATTCATCTTGATTGTAACAGCTCACTGGGGAACGGGGACTCGAATAAAAGTACGGGACAACACGGGCGCTGATTCACACCTGATTTTTATTGAATACAATCACGTCATAAACAAGTTAGCAAGAGGGATCATTGAAGCGTTCCACGTCCAAGAGAAATGGGATAATTGTAATATCATCTAGTGTGTGACCGATCGAGAAACTTCCAAATGAAATAAATAAAAAAATCTGTGTCCGAGTGAGGATTGAAACCAGGCCGTCTCCGTTCGAAGCAGTTGTTTGACCACAGAACCATAATATTTGCTGAAGATGCTTCAAAGAAACACGAGTACCTTGTAGAAGAAGCCGTCTTCTTAACGCATCATTTACAGCGTGGCAGAAGTGTTGAATCACGCCAGGTTCAAAAAATTGCGAACTGAGCAACGAGTGGGTGTTTCAAAGGTCCACCCACTAGAAAGTGTGTGCACATTATCAATCATCATCCCCGACAGAACCATCAACAAAGTAAACAGCTGTTTAGGTTTACGTGTTACCCTAAGGACGCGTAAAGAACCCTTCGCTGATTCGGAAAAGAAGTAACCATGGCGTAGTGGGTAGTTAAGAACTGTGTTTGCGGTAGGCACTCAATAATACTTTGAAGCGGCCAATGTTATGCTGTAAGCCACGGATTTACCAATGGCACAGTTGAGGCATGCCCTGAAAACAAAAGCAGGCTAGAGTTCAGAAGGCTGTGTGCATGAGTCCCAGTTACGCGATGGCGATGTGCTCTCTAAGGCGAAGCTCAAACATTCTCCACTCTGTACTCACGGCCGAGGCTCAACAGGTACATAACACAGCATAGAAGAAACGTGCAGGCTTCGTAATAAATGCCACCTGCAGTTTGTAGACAGCCAGACTCTTAAAATAAGACGCGTCGTTAAACTGTTGCACTTGAATCTTGGAAGCTATAGGTTACCCCAATGCGCGTTTGTCCTATTTGGGAGTAGGAGGATACAACTTTATTTGACAAAAAATCGAAGTGAATGTGGTTGGGCTCCTAGACGTCCGGGAGTCCCCTGGCCGACATCTCTAGACAGGCCCGGTGCCCCAGCCACTGGTCGTTCGAGCCAGTGATCCTGAAGAGCGGCCTCTCACGAGGAAAGGGAAGGGTTAGGGATATGGTCTACCACCACGGGCTTCGGGCAGCTCCACAAGCAGTGGAAAAGATAAGCCCGGGCTGTGCCGCAGGTGGTGCAATGTGGTTGTAGAAGAGTGGGGTAAAATAGGTGTGCCAGATAGAGGAAAGCAATGCTTTTGTCTGCAGCTGGCGCCAAACTAAACTATGATTAGGGGTGAGGGAGAAGTGTGGGGCAAGGAAATCTCGTCTGCCGTTTTGGTAATACCTCGTGATCGCATGGTAGGTGCGGATTCCCTCTAGTGGTTTTCTCACGGGTTCGTGTGATCGAGCCACCAGGGTCCAGATGGAAAGACCACGGACATGTGCATGAACGCGCTCATTACTAGGGATGCACTCATGGCCAGGCATCCACGTGATATTTCCCAAAGTACTCACGCATACTGAGCAACATTTCTATTTGGGAGTAGGTGTCTATAAGATTAGGCTGTGGACATGCTGAACAAGATATGTTCGAGGGCAGGTATTCTCGACACCAGCCTATTAGAAATATAAGGCATGAAAGCAGGGGGGAGGGGAGGAGGGTATTAGGTACCTAATGAAGCTTAGCAGGGTTCCCTGCAACTGACACGCTTGCGAAGCCTGGGTCTTGTCTATGCGCAGATTGCTGCCCGTTGATGTGTATAATACCGACGTCTATAGCGATGTCTTGTCTATGAACCGATACGTAACAGATGCGTTGCTCTTCTATGCATCCCTTTCTACGCACTGAAACCACGGCGCTTTAGTTTGGTTTGCAACAGTACAAGATAATTAAAAAGAATCATTTTGTTCCGCAAACAAGCTATCAGAATGACTTTGGAGGTTCTACGTCTGTTTCACACTGGCGGAACACACAGTTGCCACCAAAGCATGTTATATATCAACCAGGTCTCCTATTCCTACTGAAAGGCGCCAATGTGGGCGTATATTATTACATTGTTTCCATTGAGCCACGGAGAAGGGTGGTGAAGCAGGCGAGAACCAGGAACAAGCCGAAACGTCGATTGTTCTATCTGCTGTCACTCCCCTATTCATGCACTTCTTGCAGCCCCACGTTGACGTTGGACAACAGCGCAGTGAATTATCTCTTCGTCGTAAATTCGGGATCCAGGAGTTGTTGGCTGGCTTTTATGTGCCGAGCACATTAGAGGACAGAGCCATGGTATGCTTCCACATTCTCTTGTCCTAGCTTGATGTCACGGAGGCAAAATGACGAAGAGCATTGCCGTGTGTATACCACCTTGAGCGCATGCTCACGCCCAAGAGAAGCCTTGTTTCTCTTGTTCTTCGAGTGCCTTAATGATGATATTAAGTCGTATGCTGTCGTAGGCTATCGTCGCTTCGTGTCAGGTAGTAAAAACATTGTATTATAAGAGAGGAAAAGAGGAAGCAAGTGAGAAATTCAAAGAGGTAAAAAAGAAAAATATGAGCAAAAATACTGACAGAGAGAACAAAAACAGTGAAAAAGAGGAAAGAGAAAATCAGAAGAAAAAAAAGTGTCCCCGTATCTGCATGTTTCACTGCAAATGTCGTCGAAAGACGATAGTCTTGCGTGTGCACAGAGTGAACAAAACGTGTATTTGGTGTTCTGCGCGAGAAAATTATTGAATTGTATTCTGGAAGCACTGCGTTACAGAGTCTCGATTCATGCAACGAAGGCGAACGAGCGCATAGAGGCTCGTGAGACACGAGCGCCAACGAAGGAAGGCGTGAGCACGCGCGGAGAAGGATGCGCGCCTGTTTCGGAAGCGATACGAAGTAGAACGCAGAGTGACGGGCAGGTGCCACAACCTTGTCGTCTTATCAAAGCGTTAAACCTTCAACCCGCTGACAAAAAACAGTGTAAATCCAAGAAAAAACCCCTGCTGTTGAAAATGCACGCACTATGTGAGCTTGTTTTGCTAAATTTAGCAGCAAAAGGACATATGCTCTTGATTCTTGTTTGTAAATAAGACAACAGAGAGTGCCATTTGATGCGATGTTGAGAAGAATGTAGCGCGTGCGGTTCGCTGACGTTCTCCGCGACGACAGATTAGCGCCTCACGTTCCAAGAGCTCCAATAAGGTAAGCAAATCGAGATTTTTCAAATACGTATAAGG